>NW_020194730.1:0-148427 GCF_003025115.1 Trichoderma citrinoviride
AGCTAAGGCTTATAATAAAGCTAAGGCTTATAATAAAGCTAAGGCTTATAATAAAGCTAAGGCTTATAATAAAGCTAAGGCTTATAATAAAGCTAGTATTATTCTCTTTTTATTTTTATTTTTATAATTAGCTTAAAGGCTTATAAGTATAACTAACTTATTATTTTTAAAGATTTTAAATAGTATTTAAATTATATAATTAAAAAAGAGATTTATTAATATTTTTAAAAAAAATAAAATTAATAAAGTTTTTTATAAAAATTAGCTAAAACTTATATTAAAGGCCCTTTTAATTATTATATTAAATAAATATTTTTTTTAATATTTTATTTTCTTTTAACTTATAAAAGATTATATAGCTATAAAAAAGACTATATTATTAATAAAAGTTATTAATATAAGGCTTTAAGGCCTTAAGTAATAAATTAAAATATAAAAATATTATAATTATAACTAGATAATATTATTAAGCTAAAAGATTAATAATAATATAGCTAATAGTTAAAAAGATATTATTAAGCTAGCTTTAGTTAATAAAATACTATTATTATTATATTTATATTTTAATTATATTTTAAATATAATTTTACTTATTTTATTTAATTATAAAATAATTATTATATAAAAGTAAAAAAAGTTATTTATTTTTAATAATTAATATAACTTAATATTTTTATAAATAGTTTTTATAAAACTATTAATTTTTTAATTATAATTTTAATATTACTTAATAAAGTAATAAGCTTATTACTTATAATAAAGTATATATTTTTTAAAATATAATAAAAAATATAATTTTATATAATAATATAATTAAACTTTATTAATTATTAAGCTTTATAAAAGTTAGCTTTATTAATAATATATATAATATATTTTTAATTATAAAATATAATTTTATATATTATCTTTTTATTAATTAATTATAAAGCTATTATTATTAAGTATTCTTTTTTAGCTTTTTATTATATAATAACTACTTAAGTAATAAAGTTATTATTAAGTTTATTAAGATTTTTATTAATAATTTTATTATTATTATTATTATTATTATTATAATTACTTTTTTAAAATATATAAATCTTAGCTTAAATATTTATATTAATATAATAAATATAAAATTATTATTTAAATAAAAGAAAAATATTATTAAAGGTATTTTTAAAAGTATTTTCTTTATTTATAATAATTATAAAAAGTATTAAAATATAAAGATTTTATTAAATAGCCTTTAGCTTTTTATATAGCTATTAATAACTATTTTATATTTTTATATTAATTAAGTTAAAAATAAAGTTAATTATTAACTTTTAATTTATAATATTAATAACTTTAAAAAGAAATAGCTTAAAATAATTTATTTTATAAATATTATTAATTTTTAAAATTTTAAAAAAAATATTATTATATTATTTTTAACTATTTATAAGTTTAAATAATACCTTAAGTTTTATTATTATAATTTATTCTAAATAAATAATATAAATTACTATTTTAAAGTTTTTTAACTTTAGCTTAAGTTATTAATAAGCTATTAAAAACTTAAATTATAATTTTTTATTTATTATTATAAATATTTAATTAATAAAAGTAAGTAAGCTAATTAATATTATTTTATAAAATCTAGGCTATTTTTCTAATTAATAGGGCTTTATATTTAATTAAGTTTTTTATTATTATTATTAAGTAAAGGTTTATTATTAATATATAATATAACTTAATAAATTAAAAGTTAATTAATAATTATATTTAAAGTAGCTTATATAATAAAACTATTTTTAACTAGTTTATTTTATTATAAAAGTTATAATATAATATTAATAATTTATTTTTTAAGTTAATAAATATTTAATTTTAATACTTAATAAAGCTTAGCTATTAATATAATTATAAGTAAAAAGTTAATATATTAAGATTTACTTATTATTAATAATTTAAAAGTTAAAGCTTTATAAAATATAAATAATAAAGTTATAAAAATAATAAAAGGTTTATAAAAATATAAAAAGCCTTTTAAATATATTATATATATTTAATATAAATAAAAAAAAGTAATATTTTAAGGCTTTTAATAATAACTTTATAACTTATTATATAGCTTTTATAACCTTTTAAACTTATTAAAGAACTTTTAAAAGCTTTTTTTCTTTTTATAATATATTTAAAGTTTTTATAATATATAAAGGTAGTATTAATACTCTTTTAATAATATAAAGAGATAATAATATTAATATTATATCTTTTTAAAGTAAAAAAGCTAATTTTTTAAAATTATAATAGTTAAAATTATTAAGAAATTATATTAAGAATAGCTATTTTAAAAAAAGCTTAAAGTCTTTTTTATTATTAAAGTTTATAGCTTTTAATATTATTATAGCTTTTAGTATATTAAAGTTATTATTAAAATTATTATTATTAAATTTTATTACTTTTAATAATACTTTTAATATTAAAAAGCTAAAGAACTTATAAATTTTTTTAAGACTAATACTTTAAAATAACTTTAAAAATAATAATAGCTTTAATTAGTTATATTTAAGCTATAAAAGGTTTATAATAATAAATATAATATTAAAGGTTATAATATTAAAAGATAAAAGTAAAAAAATAGCTAAAATTAATAAAATTAATAAAGTTATAATATTATTATATAAACTATAAGATATATTATTAATTTATATTATAAATAAATATATAGCTATAAGAATATTAATATAAGTATAGAAATTTTAATATAAGTATAAACTATTATAATTTAAATATATATTTATTATAATTTAAATAAAAAAACTTAATCTTAAATTATAATTATAATATAAATATATTAAATATTTTAATATTAATACTTTATTTAAGTTAAAGGAAATAGTTAATAAATTAAATACTATATAAAAGTTTTATTTATATAAGCTATACTTTTATAAATATATATAAAAAAGACTATATAAAGATTAAGTTTAATAAGTAAAATATATTAAAAATATAATTTATATAAATATTTATAGTCTTTTTTATATTAATAGCTATAATAAAAAAAGATATTAAGTTATATAAATTAATAAATATAACTACTTTAATAAAAGTAAACTTATTAAAAATAAATAAAGCACTTAAGAGTTTTATTAAAAAGTATATTAACTAACTTATTTATTATCTCTTAATTAAATAAGACTATAGCTCTTACTTATATTTATAGCTAAATTAACCCTTACTTACTTATATATTAATACTTCTTATATTAATACCTCTTTTTTTAATACTCTTACTTAATAATATAAAGTTATAAAGTAATTCCTTTTACTAACCTTATACTTCTTAAAAAAGTCTTAAGTTTATATTTACTCTTACTAACTTAATATTATTAATATTATTAAAGAGTAGTATTATATAAGTAGTATATTTTTATTATTTAAGTAATATACTAATAGCTACTAGCTAGATATAATATAAGCTATTATAAAGCATAATATATATTTTTTATAATTAAAATAATAAATAAGGCCCTCTTAAAAAAGCTATTATAATATTAATTTCTTATTTATAATTTTTATATAAATATTATAAAGCTCTTAAACTAGCTACTTAAGTTAGTAGTAGTTTTTAAAATTAAATATTAAGTCTTATATAAAAAATATAAAAGTTAATTATATAGAGTTTATTAAAAACACTTATATAAAGTAGCTTATATTATATTTTTTAAACTAAGGTAATTATAGTTAAAAGAGGTAAGTATATTATTTAAATAATAAAAATATACTACTTATATAATAATACTCTTATTAAAAGCCTTTAATTAAAAAAAGACTTAAACTTCTTTATTAGTATTTTTTATATTAATAATCTTTTTTAAACTTAAGGATTTATAAATTTTATAAAGTATTTTTTTTAATAGCTTAATTAATTTATTAGCTATTATTTTATTTATAAGTATATACTTAAGCTTAACTTTTTTATTATTAACCTTTTTCTAAATAAAATAATATTAAGTCTTAATATATCTTTAACTTTTATAATTTATAAAGTTTTTAATAAGTATAATTACTTTTTAATTACTATAGTAAATAATTATAATATTTAGTAAGTTTTTAAATAATAATATTATTAATAATAGCTTTTTTATATTTTTTTTAAAATTAATTTATAATTTTATAAATAGTTTTTATAATTAAATAGCTTTTTTTATTATATTTATTTAACTTATATATTTAGCCTTATAACTTAGAAATATAATTATTATTTATCTTTTTAATAACTAGTTAATTTTACTATTATTAATATTAAATATATAATTAAATATTAATTTTTATATATTTAAATTACTAGCTTAGTTAAATTATTATAATTATATAATAGTTATAAGCTATTAAAAAAATAAAGTATAAGCTTTTTATATCTTAAATATATTTAAGAATTTATTTAACTATTTATTTATATAAATTATTAAAATTATTAATATAATAATTAATATTAAAAATAATATAAATAAGATTTAATTAAGTTTTAAATATTAAATATATTAATAACTTAATTATTAATTAATATTTCTTTTCTTTTTAATTAATTAATATACTTTTTAGCTTTTTATAATTTTTTTATTATTAATATTAAAACTAGTATATACTTTAATATATTATATTATTAAAAGATTTTTTAAATATAGCCTTATTAATTAAGAATTATTATTTTTATTACTTTATTTTATTAAATATATATTTTAAAGTAATAGTAATAAAGATTTAAATTAATTATAAAGAAATATTAATATAAAGTATTTTTAAGTTTTATAATTTTATTTTTATTTTTATTAATAAATAATAAATTATTAATATAAATTATAATAAAAATACCTTTTTTAATATAAAAACTATTATTTATTAATATTATATAAAAGTTAAAAATAAAGAGGAAATTAATAAAAGTTTTATATTAAACTTTTAATACTTATTTTAAATTATATAATACTTTTTTTAACTTATAAACTCTTTTTATATTATTATTAAAGCTTATTAATTATTTAATATAAATATATTTATTTACTTTATTATATAAAAAAGGCTATTTTAATATTTATTTACTTAATTTTTAAGTTTAAAGCTATAACTATTATAAATAAAGCCTTATAAGTTATTAATTTAATTATAAAAGTAAAGACTTTAATAAAATTAATATTAGTAATTTACTTAAAACTATATATAAATTAATAAGCTTTATATTTAATTACTTAATTATTTAAGCTTTTTTTTAATTTATAAACTTATTTTTTATAAGATATTTATACTTAAGTTTAAGTTAATTAAATATAAAGTATTATTATTTTAAAAAGTTTATATTTTATTAATTATTTCTTTATATATAATTAGCTTAATATTATTAATATAAAACTTAGCTAATATTATAAAAGTAAAGATATTATATAATAAATACTAACTATATAATAAGTATTAAAGTTTTAAGTATTTTAAGATATTACTATTTTAAGTTTTATTTTAAGTTTTAAGATATTTAAATATCTTTAGTTATAAAAATTAAAAAAAAATTATAAATTAAATAAAGCTTAGTTTTTAATATTCTTTTTAATTATAAATAAGCTATTTATTTATATACTTATAAAATAACTATTTATTAATTATTTAAGCTATATAAATATAGTATTAAATTTAAAGTATATATTTAATAAATTAATAACCTTTTTTTAAAGTATTAAATAATAATAAATACTATTATTAATAAAGCTTAAAAAGGTATATTTTTTTTTTTATTAAGCTTCTTTTATTAAATTTAAAATTAAGTGCTAAGCTATAATACTTATTATTTTAATATTTAAGATATTAAGTTATTACTTAAAAATAGATTTAAATAGTATTTTAATTAAAGCCTTATATAAGCTATAATTTTATAAGTAATTAATAGTTTTTAAAACTTTTAGTTAATATTATTATAATATTTCTTTTTTTTATAAATATAAGTAAAAGTTTATTTTAAATTATAATATTAAAGTTTTTTATTATTTTATTTATTTAATATTACTTTATAAATAATATTTTTATTATAGTTTTTTATTATATAGCTTAATAATTAATTTTATAATTATTAAATTTCTTTACTTTATTTAAATAAATAGTTTTATAATAATTTTTTTTATTTTTTATTTTTTAAAAACTAAATAATAAATTATATAAACTTTTAAATACTTTATTAATTTTTAATAGCCTTACTTTTATTAAATTTACTATAATTATTAATAAATATAATTTAATATTACTTTTTATTAAAATTAAAAATATAAGAATTATAAATATTAATATAAATTAAATTTATAATATATTTTTCTTTTTTAAATTATTTTTAATATAGCTTTTATTTATTTATTTTTAAAAATAAAGTTTATATATATAATATTCTTATATTATATTTTTTTTTATAATATCTTTTAACTTAATAAAGTTATTATTATTAAAGTAACCTTTTTAATTATATTAAAGTTAAAGCCTTATATTTATAATATATAATATAAATAGTTATATAAAAAAAATATTAATTTAAAAAATAAATAGCTTTTAAAAGTATTTTAATATAATTTTAATTTCTTTTTTTTTAATTATTTAGCTTTTTTAAGCTATATATATTTTCTTTTTTAAATTAAAAAGCTAAGTTATTAAGATTAAGTTTAGCTTAAGAGTAAGTATATATAAAATATTTATAAATATAATAATTAATAATATATTTTAATTTATATAATATTAAATTATATTACTTATATTTTTTATTATAATCTTAAAGTCTTTAATATTATTAAATATATTATTATATAAATAAAGAGTTTTTAAAGTAAATTCTTTTTTATAATATATAATATATTATTTATAGCTAAAGTTTAATATTTATATAGCCTTAAGGCTATACTTAAATACTTTAAAAAAAATATAATAATTATTATTATTAAATTTAATTACTTTAATTATTTTAAATATAAAAAAAGTAAGGTTTTTTTATTAAATAATAATAGCTTAACTATTTTAAAATTATAATATTAAGTTTATTATTACTTTTTATTATTTTAATATCTTTTCTTTTTTAAGTATAACTTTTAATAATAGGCTTTTAAGTATTATTAAATTTTAAATTAGCTATAAGTAATATTAAACTACCCCTTATAGTTTAAAATTACTTTTAAAAATAAAAATAATATTAAATTTAAATTCCTTAAAATTAATTACTTTTTATTATAATAATATATTAATTATAAAATAGTCTTAAAGCTAATATAAAAAAGAATATAGCTTTAATAATAATAAATAATAATTAAGCTAAGCTTAAATAAAATATTTATTACTTAATTATAAATAATAATAAAAATATAATAAGCTTTTAAAGTAAATTTAGCTTAAAAGTTAATTTAATTATAATTAATATCTTTAACTATTTAATTTATATAAAAATTATAAAAATTATTTTTAATATTATACTTAAAAAAGTATAAAAGATTAT
The DNA here is from genome assembly GCF_003025115.1 of Trichoderma citrinoviride. NCBI lineage: Eukaryota > Fungi > Ascomycota > Sordariomycetes > Hypocreales > Hypocreaceae > Trichoderma > Trichoderma citrinoviride. The sequence continues at coordinate 7,489 of NW_020194730.1, forward strand.
TTATTTTAAACTTAATATAATAATAATATAAAAATATAATAAAGTATTTTTATATATAATATGAAAAGACTTTAAAAACTTAATTAAAAAAGCTATTTATTTAAAAAAAAATATTAATTATAAAAACTTAAGTAAATATAACTACTGCCTTTTTAAACTAATAGCTTAATAATTCCTTTTTAAAGCTTATACTTATATACTTTAATTATAAAGTAATTTTTTTAAAGCTTTTTTATTATAAAACTTTTTAAAAACTATACTTTAATTAAAATAATATAAGTTATTAATATAGCTATTTATTTTAATATTATAATAGCTATATATTAGCTTTTTAATAATAATATAATAATTACTTTTTAAAGCTTTAATAATAATTATTATTATAATTTAACTTAAGCTTATAATATATTTAGCTTAAAAGCTAAACTATTTTAATATATATAAATACTTATAACTAAATATATTCTTTTTTTCTCTTTTAATAACTTTATAATAATAAGTTAAAAAAATATTAAAAAAGGCTAATAATATTATTATTATTTAAGTTTATATAAAGTAAAATTATTATAAAAATATTTAGTAAAGTAAAAGAATTTATATAGTAAATTCTTTTATAAGCTTAAAAAGTAATAAAAACTAAAAGAGTTATTAGCTAAAACTAAATAATAACTTAATAAACTAGATGCTATTATATTTTATTATACTAAATAACTCTTTAATAAGCTAATTTATTTCCTTATATACTTATTATTAATGCATTTTATATATTATAACTATATAGTATTAATAAGCTATTTTAGTATATTTAAGATTTTTTTAATATAGATTTAGCTATAGTTTCTATATAATATAGACTTATTATAATAATAATAATAATAGGCTTTTTTTATTATTATTAATATATAAGATTAATATATTATATCTTATAATATATTAATTTATTAAAGGTATAGAGTTTTAAAAGTATTATTATAATATAAAGTAGCTTTTACTTATATTAATATAAGTAAGTCTATATACTACTACTAAATAGGTATAAAGTATTTACACTACCTTTTTAAAGCACTGCCTTAAAATTCTATAATAGCTTTAAGCTATAGAGGAGTTTTAAAGGGCCCTTTTAAAAGGAGGGGAGTAATATAAAGGGGAGGAGCCTTTATTTAAAAGGAGAGTAAGCTATAAGGGTCTGTATTTATAAAGTAAAAGGGGATTATCTTATTATAAGGAATTTTTAAAGGCGCTACTATTATTATTTAAATATAATGCTAGCTTAGTAATTTATAAGGGTTTTTAATAGTTATATTAATCTTAAAGTCTTAATATTATTAATAATATCTTAGTATAAACCTATAAATAGTTTATAAGACTACTAGTATTTAGTAAAGGAAGTGTTAAAAATTCTTAAAAGGTTTTTAAGATTTTTTATTCTTTTTTTTAAAAGGATTAATTTAATTATATTTTTAAGAGCTAGTAGTATAAAAGTATTACCTTTTATTACCTAGCAGTCTTATATATTCTTAAATACCTTTTCTATACTTACTAAATCTTATATTATATTAAGTTTAATTTTAAAAATTAAAAGGAAAAGTGCTAATTTATTTTCTTTTTTTTTCTTATATTTCTTTTCTTATCTTTTAAAAGTATAATTCTTAACCTAACTTTTTACTAGCTTAATTAAATAATCTTATATAATATAGATTTTTTTAAAATCTTTTATAGCTATAGAGTAGTATATTATATTAAATAACAGACTAGTAATTTAACTAAGTTCTTTAATAAATATACCTCTTTTTACTTATAAGAGGTATACTAAAGACTATAGAATTTTTTTAAAATAGTTAAGTAGTTTATAGTATAGCTTAAACTTAAAGTAATTATTAATAATAAAGATTTTAATATTTAAGAAGATAGTCTTATATAAAATACACTTCTATTTATATATTAACCTTAAAGCAGGTTTAATAATTCTTTTAATAATATCTAGTGCTTTTTTTTTAAAAGTTATAAAAATAATAAAAAAAGATATTATTAATAAACCTTTTAAAATAAAGTATTTTAAAATAATATTTAATATATTATTTATATTTATTAATATAAAGGTTTATAATATTTAAAAAGTATACTACTCTTATTACTAAATCTTTTTTTTAATAAAAGTACTTTAACTTACTATTTTTATTAATATATTTAAATATTTAAGAATTTATTTATAATTTTATATAGTTTTTTAATAAGTTTAACTTTACTAAAGCTATATCCTAGCTTTAAGTATTTTAAAAATACTTTAAAAGTATACTATTAAAAGATTATTTAATAAAATATTTATATAGTAAGTAATAATATTAGCTATATATAAATAGGCAGTTTTCTTATATAGAATTTATAATAATAAAAGCATTTTATAAACTTATTTACTTAATACTAAGATTTATAAAAAAGCCTTAATTATAAGCTTTAAAAGTTTTAATAGTATTTTAGCAGTAGGTTTATATATTACTAAATAGTAAGGTATAATAGGTTTAAATATATAAGGTTTTTTATAAATCTTTAGTAAATTAGTAAATATTAAAAAGGTTCTCTTATATTATTTAAATAACTATAAAAACTATATCTCTTATTTTATTAATTTATAAAGATTATATAAGTATTTTAAATTAACACTTAAAAGAGCTTTAGTACTATACTAGGCTTAAGAGTTAATTATAAAAGCATTATTTTATAATATATTATTATATATATTAAGATTTTATTTAAAATATTCTCTTGCCTTTTTATAATATTAAGATAAAGATATAACTATAACTCTTAGGTTTTTATTAAATATTATAGCTAATAATTTCTTATTAGCTAGGAATTTATAAATATACTATACTATAGCCTTATCTTTTAAGACTTTTAGTAAGTTACTAATAGGTTTTAATTAACTTAAAAGGTTAAATTTCCTTTATTAAAGGCCTTATTTAATATAGTATTTAGCTTTAGGTAGCTTTTTATTAAAAGGCATGCCTAGGTTATAATTAGGATTATAAAGCTTATTTTATATATTACTAAAATAATATTTCTAGTAAATATATTTTTTAAAATTATCCTATACTTTAAAAAGAAGAATAGTATTAAATTTAGTATATAATAAATAATATATGCTTAATATAAGATTATTCTTAATATCCTTTAAAATAATTACCTCTTTTAAGATATAAATATTCTTTTTAATACTTTTAGCAGCTAGTACTTTACTTAGTATATTAAAGAGAATTATTACTTTTACTTTTTAAATAAGTATATATAATATACTATTAGGATATATAAATAAATTATTTTATTAAAACTTTTTCTATAGCTAGACTACTTTTAAGTCTTTAGCTTCTTTTATATATATTTATTTATAGTTTAAGAACTGGCTTTTTATTTTATTCTAGATTTCTCCTTTTTTAATTAAGCAGGTTTACTTAATTATTTTTAAAAGACCTTTTTCTTAGCTAGACTTAAACTTTTAGTTAGCTTTAGTAAGACTTTAATTATATAATGCTATTAATATCTTACCTTTAGCTAAGGCTTATTAAACTAACTCTTTAATATACTTATTAATACTATTATAAAGTGTTTTTAAAGTCTCTGCTACTTTACTTATAAAAGGAGTTGCCTAGTTTTTAACTTTAAGTTTTATTAATAACTTTTATAAGTTAGCTATATTTTAAAATTTAATAATCTTAATAACTCTTATAGTAAGTTTACTTATATCTTTATAAACTATAATAAAGTTTACTTAAATTTAGGCTAGCCCTTCTTTTTTAATAAAGGGCTAGCTTATAGGCATATTAGATATTTAAATATCTTATAACTTAAAGAAGTTTTTACTATAGTAAAAGTAAACTTACTGCTTATAAATAGTCTTAGTATTTATAAGCATCTTCTAGATATATATTTTAAGTTTAAAATGCCCTTTAAAAAAGGTTAATTTAGCACTCTTTACTTTAATATAAAGGTTAAAGCCTTTATTTTTATATTAAAGAATAAAACCTATAATTTACTATTAGGTGCTTTATTATTTTCCTTCTTAGCTTTAAGGTATTCCTTTAAGTACTAAAACAGTAGCTTAGTAATATATTAAATCTAAGGTAAAAAAGTATATAACTTTTTATATAATTAAAGCGTTTAAAGGCTTTTATAAACTTAACTATATTTTTTAATAATATTAGTAAAGGTATAGAATTAAGGTTTAAAATAGTCTTTATATATAACTAGGATTACTTTAATATAATCTTTAGTTATTATAAGAGAACTATAAGTAACTAAATGCTATTACTTATTAGTAATAATAGTAATTAATAAGGTAATTAAAAGAAGGGAGGTAAATAGCTTAGCCTTATTATAGTTATAAAGGTTAATAATTACTTTTATAAAATAAAAGACTTAGTAAAGTAAAAGAATTTATATAGTAAATTCTTTTATAAGCTTAAAAAGTAATAAAAACTAAAAGAGTTATTAGCTAAAACTAGATAATAACTTAATAAACTAAGTGCTATTATGTTTTATTATGCTAAATAACTTTTTAATAGGCTAATTTATTTCCTTATATACTTACTATTAATATATTTTATATATTATAATATAATAATAATAATAATAATAATAATAATAATAATAATAATAATAATAATAATAATAATAATAATAATAATAATAATAATAATAATAATAAAAAGAAGAAGAATAATAATAAACTTATTTAATTATAAAGTATATTATTATTATACTTTTATTATAATAATTATAATTAAGTTATAATTATATTTAATTATTATAAAATTACTAAATTTACTAATTTAAAATAAAATATCTTTATTTATATTATATTAATATTATAACTTATATATATAAATATACTTTTAAATAAATTAATAAACTTTTTATAAATTAATATTTTTATATTTTAATAAAGCTAGTATAAGAAATATAATTATTTTAAAAGCTTATTTAATAACTATATTAAATTTAAAATTAAATAAATAAATCTTATTATAATATTTTTTTCTTAAAATATTAAAAAGAATATATATATTAAATAATTATTAAAAAAATTAAAAAATAATATTAAAAATAAAAAGAATTTAAAAAGAGAATTTAAATTATAAAAAAATCTTAATAAATATAATTTTAATTATATTAATTAAGTTATAAGTTTATATTAAATATAAAAAAAGTATTAAATATAAAAGTTAAAAATTAAATTATATTAATTCTTAAACTTTTTATAAAAGTATAAATTATTTACCTTTTTATATTTATAAATATTTTATAAAGTTATAATCCTTTTTAAATAAAGCTATAAGCTTTAATAATAAAGTTATTTTAATTTTATTAAATATTTATAATTATCTTATATTAAGAATTATAATAATTACTTTATACTTTTATTTTAAAATATATAAGGTTTTTAATTAAATTTTAATATTTTTTCTTTAAGTAAGAGTTTATATACTTTTTAAAACTTACTTAATAGTTATTTTATAATAATATTTATATTTAAAAAATAATTTTATATAAATTTTTTTTAAATTAAATTCTTTTATAATAATTATAATAATTATTATTTTAATATATTAATTATACTTCTTATACTTATTATAGTAATAACTTTATTATATTAATTAAATTAATTTTTTATTAGCTATAGTAAGGATAAGTGCTTAAAAAGTAAAACCTATACTGCCTAAGTAGTAATACTCTTTAACAGTTAGCACCTTACACAGGACATAAGCTTATATCAAACAGCCCGGCGGCTAACAGAACCACTGGGCGAGTTCAATCCCACAATGTCATCTGTCGATGGGTACTATAACGCACTCAGGCAATCTCTGCCGACAACATCTCCTGTCACAAGGTCGTGGAAGGGTGATGAAAACAACCTGTTTTCTCCCCTCGCCCTGTACTTCAGAGGTGATGACTTTCCAACAGAAAAGAAGGGTGAGAAAACCATGATTGGACAGAATGGTTGGCTTGAGTGTACAGAGCAAACCGACCGCAACAAAATAAAACAGACGCCACAGAAGAAGACGGGCATATTGGATGGCATCCGGAAGATTGCGAAGGATGTGGTAAGTGACGGGACGGAAGAGCACTAGGAGGAAGGATTCAAACTCATAATGACCAGTCTGGCCTTCATCAGAGTCGACGAACTCAACCAGCTGCGAAAGGATCGGTGGGTACACATGCCGCAGTATCGCTTGATCCCAGGGAACAAAGCCTCTTGTACTGTGAGCTCGAGTTCAACCTTACGACGGCTCTCAATACCTACATCAGCGAAGAGCTCGACAAGGGCCACCTCTCCCCAGACAATCTGAAGAGGGTATCGGATGAATGGCACCAGAAAGGCCACCACAAGGTGATCGGCTTCAGATATGACCTAGAGACACAGCTGGAGCTCGTCAGTCTTCACATCAACGACTTCAGCTTCTACGGCCGCCGACAAGGCAATACTACCGAGATCGCCCTTCTGCTGAATGAGATGAAGATGAATGCGCGCAACATGCGTATCCGGACCTTCTGCCAACCGGATACTACTGTTGCGAAGCACCTCGTTGACTCGCAGTCGCTGTTTAACTTGATCAACGCTTCGGCCAGTCAGCAAATTGCACTAGCGGAAATAGCCCGTTTCTTCAAGCTGCTCTTGAAGTGATGAATCTCACGCCCTAAGCTCTAAAGGGTAAACAGAGCACCACCACAAACCTGGGGAAAACGGAAAAGGAAAAAAAAGAGAAAAAAAATCGGAAGAAAGAAAAGAAGCCCCTGTTCATTGAGAGCCGATTTTCTCCAACCTGCTGCACGCAGGGCATCTTTGAGGCCCCTCCTCCCATGTCACATCTCGTGCATGTATGATCGCGATGGTCAAGCAAGAAGGGTGTCCGGGGTCGCAGACCTTGGACGATATGGTAATGGGGGTATGTGTACTTATGAATCGTTAGGCTTTTGATAGATATGATACCTATTTGGCAACGATGTTGTTCATCATGACTTCCGCAGTGTGTTGGTGAGCCCAGTACTGATTTCATGGCAGACAAACAACAGCAGCATTGCCTCCAAACGCAGTGTTGAGCGTCTGTATCATTCGAAGGAAACCCCTTTCTTCCGTTATTTTGTCCCGAAGTTCCAAAGGAGGGCGCCTCTCATTAACAGAGGCTATTGGCTCCGCCTGCGGGCAATTGATGTCATAGTACAGCGCTTCCTTTCTAAAGAGACAGCAGGGAAAAAGCTTGTCATCAATCTTGGTTGCGGCAGGTAAGTGTTTGCGTGCTGCGTACCTAGTCTTGATTTTTTGGCTATGTAAGCTCACGATCTCAAGCGATGTCCTGCCCTGGCAGTGCCATGCTCGCAACCTGGCTTCAAACGATGTCCTCTTCGTTGATGTGGACTATCCAGACCTCATTCACAAGAAACGGGCCGTTGTTCTGCAGACTCCAGAGCTACGGGAGCTTCTTGGAGATGACTATACCCTGAGTGACGAGGGTAAAGATGGCCTGCTCTTACGCAGCACCAAGTATTGCCAGCTTGGCTGTGACCTTCGGCAACTCGACAGACTACGCACGTTATTGGGATCAATCGTCAGCTTACCTGAGTGTGCCATTCTGTTCGTGGCTGAAGTTTCAATAACTTATATGGACACTCACTCTGCCGACGCTCTCATCGAATGGGGAAGCACTGTTGGCCGAGGTATGTACCGGCACCCTGATCTGCAACAACATGTTCTTTGTCCCCATCTTTGTCCTACGCATACCCCTTCCAGGACAGCTGCTTGACAGAAGAATCTGCTTTTTACTAATGCTTAGATAGAAAACAACTTTTGTCTCTTGGAACAAATACTTCCGTATGGGAATGGCCATCCCTTTGCTCAGCAGATGCTCAGCCATTTCGCCAAGCTCAACACTCCTCTACGCTCCGTTGAGACGTATCCAACGATTGAGAGTCAAGTCAATCGGTTCCAAGAGCGCGGGTGGCCTCATGTCGACATAAAGGACCTGTGGCAAACGTGGTCGAGTGAAGAGTTTGTGAGCGACTTCGAGCGGGTAGCTCTTGACGACGTCGAGCCCTTCGACGAGTGGGAAGAGTTCATACTTTTTGCACGCCACTATTTCATCCTTCATGCAGCTACCGACTCGAGTTACGGCTCGTTCCTACAGACAGCTGAACCAATCACCGGCCAACCGCCGAAGAAGTTCGTAGGCCTGCGCGCCGAACTGAGTGGCAATATCGCAAAGGAAACCAGCCGCCGCCGATTCGGCAGTGGCATGATCCTTAGCAATGAGTTTGGGCAACGATTCGCACTCAATCTATTGGGAATGAGTGGTAATAGCAGAGAGCCGACGTATGATATCTTCTCGCTTGCCAGTAACGGCCAAACACCGCCTCAACTGCCGTCGGCTGGACCATCTGCTCGGATGTGTTTCACGTTGACAGACCTGGGAGAATATGGGGTCATGCTAGTAGGTGGCCGTACGTCTCCCTCCAACGTCCTGTCGGACTGTTGGCTCTTCGAAAGAGGTGCCAATCCACGATGGCGCATGGTGCCGAAACTGCCCGTTCCTTTATTCCGGCACTCTGCTCTTCGTCTGGGGAATTCATCCCTTCTCGTCGTATTTGGTGGGAAGAAAAGCTCGTCGCAGCTCTCGGATGATGTCTTTCTTTTCAATCCACAAAGGGCTTGCTGGCAAATATGCCAGGTGACGGGGCCTGCCCCCGAAAGCTGCTTTGGATCCTTTGTTTGCAACTCGATCCCTGCGTCAAGCATTACAGGTGACTATTGTGGCATCTTAGCAGGAGGAATCTCGAAGAACGGCTGTGTTGCTACTAAGCACTATATGTGGCGGATAAATGTCGACCACGCTCAGGTATGTTGAAGCACCATTTGTTGGCCTGCTCCTATATCGAGCAACCTGTGCTGTCATTATTATACCATCATCCGCCTCGGTTCTAGCTGACGTACTGCTCCAGCCAACCATTTCCTATCGTCCCATAACCATCAGTCACTCTGACAGCCGGCTCATCTCTTCGTTTGGTGCCCAAGTCGTCCACTTGGGATCCAATGTGATGATTTGTGGCGGCATGGGGGCTGACTCGTGCTTAAACGGACAAACTCTAACAACAATAACGCCGTCTGCTGAAGGATTTGAGGTGAAGGATTTCTCAACTCCAAGCAATGGCGAGAGAATGCCTTTCATGATTGGGTCCTCAATGGCACAAGATGGCGATTCTCTCCTGGTGTTCGGTGGAGGAGCAACATGCTTCTCGATGGGGACATTTTGGGAAACAGGCGTTTACAGGATTCGGTTGCCTGACTCTATCCTGGACTCTATTCACTCCATCTCGCGAATCAACAGTTCGCCTGGGTCAACCATAAATCTCATTGGAAGCCGAAAATTCGTGGCGGCCTCGACAACTGCAGACTTGGATGACTCAGACAACCTGGATCAAAAGAGTCGGAGGGTATCCCTGACCCCTGTGCCCACTATTCAGCTCGAGTCCGCCGAACAATTTGGTGCAATTGTTCGTGAAGGAAAGCCTGTCATCCTTAAGGGCTGCAACATAGGACAATGTCAACGCAAATGGTCTCCTGAATTCCTGGTGAGCCAAATTGGCGCGAATGAAAAGGTCGGTTCTTCCGCGTTTCTAACTCACATCTGGACGGGATCCTGAACTGACCGCAATAGTTTGTAATACATGAATCCTACGAAGACACAGGGGCATTGGACTTCAACAGCAAAAACTTCAAATATGTGACAGACTCCTTTGGCAGCATCATGAGCAAACTGCAGTCCGGGTCGCGAGTCTATTTACGAGCTTTGTCTCGAGACAAACCGACTGAACTACCGGCCAAGCTGGAAGAAGACTTCCCAAGTCTGGCAGAAGATTTTGCTCTTCCACCCGAAATGGCTCTTATCAAAGACAACTTATTCAGCTCTGTGCTGAGGTTGTCTGGGCGCGTCAATATGTGGCTGCACTACGATGTAAGTTCTCAAATGTTCATCTTGCGAGCCCTTGTTTGGCTGGTCGTCACGCATTCTCAGACTGAGTGTATGCTAAGACCCGGATATAGGTTATGGCAAACGTTTACGCGCAGGTGGCTGGGGTTCGGAAAATGATACTATTCCCCCCTAGTGATGTGAAGCACCTTTCTTTTGCCCCCGGTGCTTCAAGTTCGAGTGTAAACGTCTTCCAGGCGTTGGAAGCATCTCCAGCTTCGCTCCATGCGACCCATCCGCAGGAGGCTGTACTCCATCCAGGGGACGTCTTGCTACTACCAGCTCTGTGGTTACATACCGCGGCTCCAATAAGCGACATGAGCATCGCAGTCAACGTTTTCTTTCGCGACCCGGGGCAGAAAGATCATTACTCTTCTGGACGAGATGTCTATGGTAACAGGGACCTTGAAGTGTACGAGAAAGGGAGGCAGGCCGTTGCTCGGATTGCGAAAAGCTTGCAGTCGCTACCCCCTGCTGCCAGAGAGTTTTATCTTTGCCGGCTTCAAGATGAGTTACGCCTGGCTACTGAGGCCTAGGGAATGCCCACTTTGAATTGGGGAAGATGAAAGTATTCATTATTGGGCAATATGGCCACTCTATACCTCCTCTCCTCATCGAGGCATGGCCTATGTAGCACGTTTGCGTGCTATTGTGGAGGGAAGGAAGAATATGAACCTGCTTGGTAGGCAAATATGAGCTGGCAGATTGCTCTCCTTACTCTACAAGCCACTCCTCAATATTCACTCCTATGCTCCTGCTTATTCCGCGCATGATTTCCCACCCGATATTGATCCTCCACTTACCAGACCTATCCATTATGTCTCCCGTTCCAATTCGTATAAGAAGTTTGAGACTTGATAAAGTGGCCAAAGCCATACCAATGTCACCATCAAGTCCGGATAAAGGGCCTGCTGAGTCGGCCCACTCTGTTCTGACAGCCTCGAAGATCGCTAACAGGCGTTCCAAGAGAAATGCATGCGCTCCGAGAAGTTTACGGGGGATCTTGCGCTGTTTATTGCGATTGTTGGCTCGATTTGAGTTGGGCCCGGGACGTCGACGTTTACGACCATGATAGGAAGTAGAGAATAGGCTCAAGTCGTGCCGGACAGTATTGTGTGATGCGAGATATGATGAGAGCAGAAGCATCTTAGCGGTAGTCGGGAGCAAGCCAGTTAATCCTGTCGGAGGTTGCGAAGGATGTGAAGTCAGAGCTGTCGACGCTGATGATGATGAAAAACTTCCTGTAACAGACTGCCGACTCTTGTCGATGCTTGCTTCGGAACCCAAAGCAGGAGTCGAGACAAGTTTGGGATTGATTAACGCCTCGTCCTGGAAAGAAGGCCTCGCGGCGATGAGAAGCTTGGAGAACTGCTGAGGAGTGTATGTTCCCGCAACAATGGGCGCCACAAAACGAGGCCACAGAGTGTAGCAGCTGTTTCTGAAAGCAGGCAACGACCGCCCGGCCGCTTGCGTGAGAGAATCATGAACCGCTGCGCAGAACTTGGTCCACAGATTGGCCACTTCTTCTGGACCTGCGGCTTCATCCTGCGTGTCGTTTTCCGTTTCTGAATCTCTTGTCGTCGGGATAGGGGGAGGAGGCTCCAGCGACAGTATCTCAACTAACTCAGACTTTGTATAGGGTGGGAAGTAAAGATGCGGAGTTGGACAAGCTCGAAGAAACCCTGCTGGCGGTGTGGTAACGATGAAAACGCAGGTGAGGCACGAAATCTACCAGCGTATCGTTAGCAGTTGCTCGCTTGCCACACTTATGTATGGGACATAACGCAATCAGTATGCTCACAGTTTCGCACAGCCTCGCCAATGCTGGCATCAGTGTTGGCGGGGGGTCCCTTTGTCTGTCCATCCCATCTAATACCAAGACAAAATGGGTCAATCCATTATTCAATTGAGGTTCGTCGAATACGGAGTTTAGAGATGCAGCAAGCTGCGCCAACGTCTCACACCGCTGGGACGAAACGACGACACCCTCAGGGCCGTATCGTGCCCTCAGTGCATCGGTCACAGCGGCAATGATGCTCTCAAAGAAATGGCGTCCAGATATACATCGAGCAACGTTAACCGTTGCGTGGACGAGATCAGCAGCCCGGCCGTTCGCTATTCCGTTGTTTTCTGACAGCTGTGTGAGTAGCTGCCTTATAACGCTGGACTTCCCCGTTGCTTCTGAGCCGTGTATGACAAGGTTCCGACATGGCGCGGCATCCGTCTATTATTCGAGTGGGCGTCAGTGATGGATCGCTTGAGCCGGAGCCGGAATGAGGCATACGTGAAGTAAGGCGGCAAGTGCGCGTATCTGGCAGTCTCTGCCAGGAAATTGACGGAGAAGGGGGGCCAAAATCGTCTCATCTGGCAGCTGGAAGACGACTGATGCCATTTCGGATGCCTGCGGGAGGATAAATGGAAATCGTGCTGGTTATAACGCGGTGTAGAGACAGATTTGCAGACATCGAACGTCGTGACGCGCAAGCAACAATCACCTGGAATAATGCTAACATGTTAACATCTCTCTATGATCAGGATCCATGTCTTTAGAATAGTATCGATGATGCCCAACGCCAGCCATTACCTAGGAGGATGCGTCTGGGACCGGAGGACGAAGTAATATAGAGGACATACCGAAATGAAGCTGGTGACGGCCTGAAAGAGAGCATGCATGACATGAGCTCTTGGGCAAATCTATGCGTATCCCAGAGCCGTGGCGCGTCCCACAATTACCCGTCCAGGCACGATCTGGCGCGATGACATGTGATCAAGGGACGCGCACTAACAGTCTGGATACATGCTTATCAGGACTTAGTATCAGGATATACCCCACATAATCATACGATATAGCGATACAGCCGGGATTGACGACCCACATCGTTATAACATGCATAGGATGACTGTACTAGCAGCTTGCATTAGTGCATGTGAACGACGACTGCTCGTACCAAGGACTCGCACTTGTTTGACATCACCCGGAATGTCACTGCAGACGACGACAGGCATGAGACAACCATGGCCGATTATGGCCGTATAGATCCGTTTTCCTTCGCAGCGTCTCGAGATATTGAAAGCCCTGTCAGCATCCGAATGTCAGTCAAGTCTTCGAAGCTCACGCTCAATGTGCCGTCATTAATCGCCCTGCCTTGCAGAATAGGAATTGACGGAGACGTACCCCCCACCAAGTATTCGACGCTCCTCGATAAGCCTCAAGTTCGCCATATTGGCTCAAACACGAGGTATGATGCGAATCAACAGGCGACGCTAGAGATGATCGCGGTTTAATGATGAGTACATAGTTCTTCCTCCGAGCTCTATGTCACGATTCAAGTATGGGCGGGCTCGAAGGCCCTAACTGTGCCCATTCAGACGTCATATAAGTCCCCTCGTCAAGAGAGAAGGTATAGTAGCATCTCATCGTGAATAGATCTGGCAAATCGCATAGGTTAACTTGGTTTTCTAATCCTTCAGGTGGAATGAATGGTTACGGCTTCCTATTCAATACAAGTCGATCCCAGCCAACTCCCGCTTGGCCATCACGATATGGGATCTTTCACCAGCCGAAGGCCCGAACGATGTCTGCCATGCGACGCCGTTCGGAGGCACCACTCTCGCCTTGTTTGGCGATGATAACCAGGTTATCAGAGGTCGTCAAAAGTGTTATATTCACAAGTACAAGCACGCGGATGGGACCGATGACACGACAACGCCGGCGGTTGTCAGGATCAACGGGAAGGGGGCGCCTCAGCTGGCCAACTACACAGAAGAACTGGAAAGGATGGAGAGCTTATTCAAGAAGCACGAGATGGGCGAGATACCCCGAGTAGATTGGCTTGACCAGATGGTTTTTAGGGGATTTGAAAAGAAGGGGTTACATGCCGCCAAGATGTCAACCAAGATGCGCCAGCAAGAAGCCACCGCGGACGGCAACGACGATAGCAGGGCAAGTGGCATTCTGAACCATTCTCGCGGAGACACACTGGACCCATACGTATGCGTGCTCAACGTGGAATTACCGCGTTTCGACTTTCCTGTTGTCTTCGCCGACCACGAATACGACCCTCCTCCGATATCATCTCTTCAACCGCTTTCGGCCTCGCAAATCGCAGCGCAGAGGCGACCCGAGGTTCAATTTGGCCCTGGAATTAAGGCAATTGGCGAAAGCTCGGCGGAGTTTGGTTCACGGCTTGTGATGATTTATGATCCTGAGGTAGGGCAGAGAGACAACCCCGCCGAAGCGAAGCACAGGCGCCTCTTCCGAAGTTCCCATCGACATGGTATCCTCGATCGGGACCTCAAACCTAACGCAAAGGTCCGCGATGAGTTGAACGTCATCATGTCGTACCCACCAACACATATCCTTACTCCAGAAGAGGCAGATCTCGTCTGGAAGTTCAGATATCACCTGACCAAAGACAAGAGAGGTTTGGCCAAGTTCGTCAAGTCTGTCAACTGGAACGATCAAAACGAGATGAAACAAGCCGTCCAGGTTCTTGGCCGTTGGACGGAGATTGACGTGGATGATGCCCTTGGAATGCTGGGTCCATCATTTGATAATCCAACTGTTCGGTCGTATGCCGTCGACCGGTTACGAAAGGCCGACGACAATGAGTTGCTTCTTTACTTGCTTCAGCTCGTACAGGCTCTGAAGTATGAGCACATGTCTGCTGACTCCGGCGTGGAAAACATACAAAACTCACCACTGGCGCAATTCCTCATCCAGCGTGCGGCGGCGAACTTCATGCTAGGCAACTATTTTCATTGGTATCTCATGGTTGAATGCGACGACTATAGTCCGGAGCAGGATGAACGGAATCGCGAAATATATCGCAAAGTCGCGTACGAGTTCATGACGGAACTCGTCAAGCAGCCGGATGGCAACGAATCCCGGAAGACGCTCCTCAGGCAGGCGGAGCTACTTGCTATACTGTCGAGAATTGCAAACGACATCAAGTTATCAAGCGAACCAATCGCCAAGAAAACGGATAGAGTCAAGGCATTCCTCGGAGATCCAAAGAACGAGCTCCTCAACATCGATCCACCACTGGCGATGCCCCTTGATCCCTCTGTCAAGGTTACTAGTGTAATACCGGATCAAGTGACGGTGTTCAAGTCGTCACTGAATCCAATCAAGTGCACATTCAAGACTACAACGGGCAGCCAATATCCGATAATATTCAAACTCGGCGACGACCTAAGACAAGATCAACTAGTCATCCAGATCATTACCCTGATGGACGAACTCCTCCAGAAGGAAAATCTGGACCTAAAGCTGTCCCCCTATAAGATCCTGGCAACGAGCACGACGGCGGGTGCGTCTCAGTTCGTCCAGTCGCAAAGCCTGTCAAGTATTGTGAGCAAGTACAAGAATAACCCAGCGCTGGCCTACCTTAAGCACCACAACCCGGACGACCGACAGCCTCTCGGTGTTCGCCAAGAGGCACTGGATACCTATGTCAAATCATGCGCGGGATATTGCGTTATCACCTACATCCTTGGAGTTGGCGACCGGCATCTTGACAATCTCTTACTGGCTCCAGATGGACATTTCTTTCATGCTGATTTCGGTTATATCCTTGGCCGCGACCCCAAGCCATTCGCGCCCGTTATGAAGCTTTCCAAAGAAATGGTGGACTGTATGGGCGGAGTGCAATCGGAGCACTACCGTCAATTCAAGCAGTATTGCTTCTTGGCTTACACTGCGCTGCGGAAATCGTCAAACCTCATTCTCAACTTGTTCAGTCTCATGGTTCACGCCAATATTCCAGATATCAGGCTCGAGCCGGACAAGGCTGTGTTAAAGGTGAGGGAGAGGTTCCATCTTGAGATGGGAGAAGAGGAAGCGATTCTTTACTTTGAGAGGATCATCGAAGATACTCTAACGGCGTTTGCGCCTGTTGTTATTGACAAACTGCACGAGTGGGCGCAGGCTCTTAGGGCTTAGGCTAGGTGGATATGAGAACAGTAATAGAGAGCGTACTCAAAGTCCACTGTAAAGCATCATGGCGTCCGCATCGCTCGTCTTGTGACTGATGCAGAAAGTATCACCATGTCTTCATCTGCCACGACGACCGCGGCGTGCTCTAGTAACTCAATGCCTGAATCAACCTTTACATGTCAAATTACAGCTGTCCTTGAATGAAGTCTCGGAGTGGTGGCCAATGACCATGTGAAAATCCCGAGACGCAAAATATCACGATTCCTCCCATATGAACTTGGCGTGATCCCTTACGGTATCCTGAGTATACGTAGGGACCTCCTGCCAGGCCATGTCTCCTTCGTGCTGATGGCCACATGAGGTTGGTTCTCCTCCTCCCTATCTCATCATTATATACAAGCTGCTTTGGCTCGATAAATGGCGGAGACGATACGGCTGCCATAACACTAGGCAAGGTCCCGTCTTGAACGTACCTCAAACTCGACCAAGAGTCTCTGCCCTCCACAATTGCTCTTTCAAATGGGAAGTTCAGGTATCGCCAAACACGAATATGCCCTTACCCCCCTTGAACCCCTGAAGTCCCTCCTGCACCTCTCGTGCCAGGGTAGAAGCATCAGTCTCCCAGTTCCACGCCAATTCACGCAGAGGCGCATCCTTGAGTTTGCCTTCTCGGATGAGGTCCACGATGTAGTCAATCATGTGCTTGCGCCCAGCGGCATCCTGCTGATTCCACCGCGAAAGCCAGAATCCAACGACGCGGATGTCCTTGAATATGAGCAAGCCGACGGGAAGGGCGATTGGCTGCTTGGCCATGCCGCCATACGACACCATCGTGCCGCTCTCGCTGAGCGAGCGAGCAATGGCCGTGGCAGACTTGCCGCCGACGCAGTTGAGGCCGAGCCCAATGTGGTCGCGGCCCTTGTTTGTGATTTCCGCCAACTGGTCCCTCCACTCCCGCGACAGGAACTGCTTCTCTGTGACGACTACGTCGGCACCAAGCCCGGTCAGCTCTGCTTTCAAAGATTCGGTCTCTTCAGCCGACTCTCGCTCCCGAATCACGTTGATGCTCCGCAGCCCCCAGAGCCTCCCGAGCTGTATGGCAGCCCTCCCGACTCCCGAGTTCGCCCCATTCTGGATGAACCACTCGCCACTGCCCACCTCCAGCGGCCGCATTCCGAGCCCGGAGCTGATTCCGGCGCTGGGGCCGTACGCCCTCAGGATGCGATACGCCGTGCTGGGGTTGACGGAGATGGTCGCCGCCTGAGTCGCCTGCAGTCCCTCCTTGTTGATCTTCAGGACGTCGTCGACATCGGCCACGGCGTGTGTCCTCCATGTGCCGAACTGGGCAACGGCCGGTATGACCCAATCTCCCTTGCGAACGGGCAATGACGACGGGTCGCCCGTTGCAACGACCTCGAAGACGCCTTCATTTCCGGGGATCGCGGACGGGCTGGACGTGCCAATGAGGGACGTGAAGCTCGGCTTGGAGCCGTAGGTCCCCTGGATCGTGTTGATGTCGGCGGGATTGATGGGAGCGGCGAGAGCCCGCAGCAAGACGGATCGCTTGGGGAGCGAGGGCGAGATAGAATGTGTGTGTAGCCTTGACCAGTCGTCTGTCAGCTTCAAAGACAAGGAAGCACCCCTTTCGCGTCCCACCACAAGGAGGGCGATGCTCACTTTAGCACCTCGGACGGCTCTCCATGCTCGGAGAAGACAAGAGCCTTGGCCTGGGTGTAGCCGTACGGCCCCGACTTATGCCGAACAGCTTGTTGCGATAGAGGACTGCGGATTTGCGCTCCTAAGACGCGCCTCGGGCACGGCAGAGCGTGTAGACTGCGGTGAGAACGGCACAGCATCGTTATCAGGTACAATTGTCAGATATCGATGGCCATGACAGGTGCTGGAGCCATAGAAGGGGTTGGGAGGAGAATGGAAGCCATTTCCTGAGCTCAACTGCATCATAGCTATGTATAGCTGGACGCTTAGTTCGGAGTAACTGCCCCTCCATCCCCACAATCAACGAAGGTGCTGATCATGTCTTCGAGTGACAATCTCCAGAGTCGAGATAACAACGTGCTATTTCATATGACAAGCAAGCCATCACTATTTCTTCGCTCGCCTTGCGTAGTGCGGACAAACAACTTGACAAGTGGAAGCTGACTGGCGTGGGAGATGGACGTGTGCAAAGCAACTAACGGTATCTCACCCTCGGCGAAGGCCGGCTTAACCATCACATCACTTTATATGCGCACAAAGATTCAGTAGAGAGTGCAAGGAACTTCGCCATACATTTAAATGGCCTCAACTTTTATTGGCATCGCTCGTTGTAACATGATCGAAATGACAGCTACCTAGAACCTACATAGGCCTGTACATCACTGCTCGCTCGCACATCACTCAGTTGCCGCACTCTCCCGCGCCAATACCTATTCACAATTCAGTTAGCCCCTTTCTTTTGCTAAAAAGCCGCAGCCTGGAGGAGGAGATTCGTGGGGAGAACATACCAATGCGGTTCGGCAAGGAATATAGATATGCGTCCAGTTCTTCCTTCCGTTCCACTCCATGGGGGTTGTGAAGAAACGAGTCTCCTCGTCCACCCTGTTATGGCCTCCGACCTTGTCCGAGTCACTGTTAAGGACAATCTTATAGGTCCCCGGCACTTCAATGCCGATGCGGTAGTCGCTGAAGCTTCGGTCTGTGTGGAAGTTGAAAACGAACACAAGTCCCGCTCTCTCGAACACAATCACCTTATCGCCTTCGTGCTTCAAGGAGATGTAAGCCTGGGGCGAGGACAGCCAGCCATATTTGGCCTCGCAGTGGTTCATCATCTTGTCAAAGTCGTTCAGGAACTTGTATCGAAGCAGAGGGTCTTCTGTGAGGTTGAACTGCCGACGGGCATACCAGAAAGAGTTGTTGTTTCCGGCCCGAGGGAAGTCCAGCCACTCGGGATGGCCGAATTCGTTGCCCTCAAAGTTGAGGTATCCCTCTCCGCCCAGCGCGTGGGTGAGCAGCCGGATCATCTTGTGCAGCGCCATTCCACGGTCAATCACTGGTGTCAGCGGCGACAACGTCGACATGTTGGTGTACAATTCGGCATCACATAGGTGCATCATCAGCGTCTTGTCTCCGACAAGTCTAAAGCCAGTAATCAGTTAGCCACAATCAGCCATATCGTGATCGTCACGGTGGAGTACGTACGCTTGATCGTGACTCTCGCAGTATGCAATGGTCTTCTCGCCGTGGCGTCTGTTGGTCAAGGTGAAGCAAATGTTGGCAAGATCCCAATCCTCATCCTTCTTCTCCTTGAGGATCTTGATCCACATGTCGGGAATGGCCATGGCAAGCCGGTAGTCGAATCCGATGCCGCCAAGGGATAGCGGGAGGCACAGCGCTGGCATACCCGACACGTCTTCCGCGACAGTGACACACTCGGGGTAGAGCTTGTGCAACATTTCGTTGGCAACCATCAGATAGGCGACCGCTTCTTCATCGACGTCAAATCCGAAATATTCGTGATATCCACCAGAAAAGCCACTATGATCGGTTAGCCGGAGATGGAATTTCAAAATGGGGACGAAGGGTCAATCGACATACGTTCCAATACCATGGTGCTTGTAGAGCATGCTGGTGACACCATCAAAGCGGAAGCCATCAAAGTGGTACTCGTCCATCCAGAACCGCAGGTTGCTCAGGAGGAATCGCATGACCTCATGGTGGCCGTAGTTGAAGAGTCTGCTATCCCAAAGGTCGTGATTGCCCTTACCTCCGCTGTGGAAGTATTGGTGGTCGGTCCCGTCGAACTGGTTGAGGCCGTCGAGTACGTTCTTTGACGCATGACTGTGTACCACGTCCAGGAGCACGACAATTCCCATCTTGTGGGCGGTATCGACGAGCCTCTTCAACCCCTCGGGGGTTCCGTAGCGGCTGCTGGCGGCGAAGAAACTGTTCACTTGATATCCAAAGCTAGCATAGTAGGCATGTTCCATGATGGCCATTAGTTGAATAGCATTGTAGCCAAGGTCCTTGATTCTGGGGAGCACGTTGTCTGTAAACTCGTCGTACGTGGCGACGCGCTGCTCTGGTGACGAGATGCCGACGTGAGCTTCGTATATGCGAATGCTCTGCGGCTTCTGTGGTCGTGGATGCTTGAAAGCGTACTTCTCTGACGGCTCTGGGCTCCAGAAGCGAGCATCGTACGCCGGGGAGACAGACAGGTCTTGTGTTACGTATTTGATCCAGGCTGGAAGGCGATCGACTCTGCCGCCCCCAGGAAGAACGAGTGATATCTGTGGAGATCAGTACACATGTTTCTGTCTTGGCGACTGAGTGTTTATTGATATACCTTGACTTTGGAGTTGTGAGGAATCGCCTTCTTGCCATCCTTGGCTGGGACCACAATCTCAAACACCCCGTATGCGTTCTTCTTCATTGGATGCGACTCATAGTTCCAACCGTCTGTGCTTTGGTGTCAATTAAAAGCGTTGGACTCAAGGCAAGCCTGGGGTGTAAGACTCACTGAAATCTCCAACAAGATATGCCTGTTCGGCATTGGGCGCCCACTCGCGATAGGTGACATTGTTCTTCTCGTCCACGTTGAAGCCGAAGATGTCAGTGCCCTGTAAGTGTCAATGGTCAGCAAATAGGTACAATTGAGGATGTGCACGGAAAAGCAAGAAGCATGCTCTAAGAGAGAGATCGACTCCCCGTACCTTGGAAAACTTCTCAAAGCCGCCTTCAGTGTCGTTTATACGCTTGATCCATTCCTGAGCTTTAGAGTACCGTCGCCTCAGGGCGTCGCTGAACGGGCCCAGCCAGGGATCCAGCTGGATGACGCCTACAGCTTGTGTTAGGGGCAATGATGCTATAGAAAATCGATTGATTGCAATCTCGAACCTGTGCCATCCTGGGGGATTTTCTGCTCGTCCTGAGAAGCTGCCATGGTGCAGAAGTGCTCGAGCGTGGGAGGCGGGGTAGCTGCGATGAGAGCTTGGAGTCGAGTTGCTTGGACGGCGAAGCTTCGGCGGGCAGCGATGAGAGATATATAAGTATATGGCGCGTTGAAGTGGCGGATGCTCTCGAGTCTCGTTGCAAATTAAATGCGCAACTGCGGTAATTGTTGGCAAATGAGAATGTAGATGCGGTAGATAGGAAGGTTGCAGCAATCGCTCAGTACGTGCGTCTCGCGAGCTTGAAGCTTCAGCTTGGAGGTACCGAAGAAGTATGCAAGAGCTTTAGCAGCGGAGGAGACCGTAAGCAAATAAGGCAGCAAGCAGCAAGGTACCCAGAAACTGGGCACTAGCCTACTACCCAAGATAGTTGGCAGCGAGCAAGCAGTCAGGTAATAATAACTGGAGTTGCGGTTGGGCAATATGGGGTAAAGTGAACCGCTCGAACCATTGCGTACTAGGCCCTTCCCATGAAACACAGCAGTCCACGTCCACAGCAACCTTGCGAGCAGTGGAAATTGCACATATTAAAGCTTTATTCATTACGGGATATCTCTAATTGCCTATTCCTAGTTATTAATCTTAAACATTTTCCTCAGGCTGTTGAATTTCTTTCGCTTAGGTTCTTGTGATACAGGATTAGCGTGGTTCGCGTCTGAGCCGCCGCCGTACTGCGGGAGCTCATGCGGTTGGCGGGGTTCTGACGTCAGGTCGTCCGCGACGAGGGCGCCGTTGGCTGCGGATCGCCTTCCAGCGTCGCCTGCCGGTGACGTCATCGAAGCTTCGCGAGCCTCGCCGTTCGTGTTCTGCAGAGGCCAGCCTGCTGCGCGCGTGTCTTCTTCGTGATGCTGCAATATGACATTATGACCGCTGCCGGCGTCATTCGTCTTCCTGCGCCGGAGCGTGGAGATGAGCCCCTGTCGGCGAGACGAAGCGCTCGCTGCACGTCCTTTGCTTCCTTGGTCAGACAGCTGATCAAGAGGCAAATGTGCGCTGCCCTCGTCGTCGAATCGGTCGTGTCTTGACGGGAAGCCAGCGTGGGCACCAGAGCTGAGGTCAGGGGGCGTGTTCCGTCCGTATTTGTGAAGGATAGAATGCATTAACCTCGAACGAGCCGGCTCGTGTTCGTCGCCAATGATCGAGCCGTCCGTCAGCGGAGTTGTGTGCATGAAGTCGTCATCGCTAGAGTCTGAAATTTGATCACCATACGCCGAATCCGCGCCTTTCCTCGAGGAGAACCGGCTAATATATGGCTCAACTGAGCTGTGACGGACTGACCGATGGTTTTGGCGCTCAAACGGCGCCCGCGAGGGAGCAGCTGACGTGATCGAGGAACGCTTCGTATGTGACGTGGTAGGAGACAACGAACGTAGTGTCAATCGCTTTCTACCTGCCGGACCAGGCAACGATGCCTTGGAGTCGAACGAGTTGCTTCTCATAGACATCCTGAACCCACGACGAGGACTGCCAACGGATCTGCTGCGTACGAAACTGCTCTCACTGGAGTCGGATCCCCGACGCCTCAGTGTGGACCTGGCGATCGTGGTCGTCGCTGTCTCAGTGATCGGGCTATGAGTTGGATGTTCCTCCTGATGCCTCTGGCGAAGATCGGCCAAGGATCTAGGCCGAGTGACTGAGCCTCGAGCCTCGTCATCTAAATGCCTTTGGTCGATGCTCACAGACCGTTTCGGCTGTGAGAGTTTCTGCAGCTTGCGCCCCATCGCCATGCCATTGCGTGCCGCAGTAGTTGGTTGCTGTACGGACCCATGTCCTCTCTGGGCATCTGTCACGGCAAAATCAGTCTGTTTCAGTGGCTGCTGCCCATTTTTCATCTCCATTGTGCCATTCTTTGCCTGAGTTCGATGACCATCGGCTGGAATACCTTGTCTTGAGCCGGTAAAGCTTGTGGCAGGCGCTTTTGGGGCTGCTGACGCTTGCTTTGTTCCTCCGAGCGATGCTGGGTCAGCTCTCGACAACTGTTCTCGCTGGAATTGGCGAAGTTGGCTTCTCTGCGCCGAAGTCAGAGGGTACTCTGAAATGTCTCCCAGGGACTTGGTGTCCTTTGCTGGTGGACGCTCTCGTATAGCATCATCGTCAGCCTCCATAAGGGCCTCAATTTCGAGTCGACGCCTCTCTTCGGAGCTAAGGCTCTTCCAGTAGGCTTTGGTTCTTTCCCAGTCATCGGGTGATTGGAAAGGAGCACCAATGGCACCATCCGGTGGCTTCGTAATATGGCTTGGACTGAGGCTTGAATCGTTGCCGCCCGTATTTGCCACTGGGGGACTGGCCAGTGCAGCATCAAGCGACATGAAGCCGTCATCTCCAGCTTCGGAAAGGTCCTCGTATGCGTCGCTGTAGATGCTATCCATATCTGACTCATCCTCCCCCTGCTCTGTATGATCTTGGTTGCCAGCCTCACGCCCTGAAGTTTGTGCTATTCCAGGCGTAGGAGACTTGCCTGTGGTGTCAATACGGTCTCCGGAAACATCGTCGTCAAGGGGAAAGCTTCCTGGAAGCGGACTTGTTTCAGCCACAGGCGCAACGTCTTGATCTGTGACCAAGGGATACGCATCTGTACCCGAGCCCCCTAAGGAACCATTAACAGTGTTCGAGACCTCCTTCGAAACGTCGCTGGGAGACGAATCGGAAAGCGGTTTCGAATCCGCCGACAGAGCTTTCAACGATTTGTGGTTCCGGGACTGTTCACCGCCAGTCGGAACGTCTTCAAAAAGCTCATCCTCCGAACTAAGCAAATCTTCACTCTCCTGCCCAAGGCTCTCGGTAGATGCAATGATAGCAGGCAATGGCTCCCGGAACTTGGAGATGTTGGCTGCGTTCCTTGATGCCTGCCCTCGACTATGATGCATCTGTTTAACCGAGTCGCTGTCGACTGGTGCTGGGATATCGTTTTTGTTGATGAAAGATGCTGCAAGGGAACTAGACGCTTGCTGTGACTGGGGGGAAAGCGATCGCTCGCGCGGACGAACAAGCTGCCGCTCCTCGGGCTCCTTGCCCTTCTTATCGCGTATACTTCCAAACAATGGAAGTGCTGGCCGTGGAGACATGAGCTCATCTTGTTGCAGTAGGGACGCCTTGCTCCCTCTCAGCCCTTCAAAGGCACTCTGTGTGTTCTGCCTCGATTGATGGTTGTGCACCGCTGCAGAGCCCGCTTCTTCGGACGTGCCAGGCTCAGCAACAACAACTGTACCGTTGTCATCCCAGCTTACCCTTGCGCCTTTCCTATGGGATGGTGTGAGATCCTCTCTGTTGGCATGAGAAGTGCCATGGATCGACGACTCCAAGATCTCATTATGGATCCCTTTACCAGAAACGGCAGATTTCAAAGCAGACTTTCTAGGCGAAAGAGAACGTGGAGGAGGTTCATGCTTGACGACTAAGTGGTCAGTTGACGATGCAAAATGAGCTGATCGCACGGACGTCTCTGATGACCCGGATCCAGCATATGAAAAGGGCGGTTCGACCTTGGCATTGTCCCACTCCGGTGAACCCGGTTTCGAATGTGACTTTGCCAAAGCTCCTGGAGGTCCGTTAAGAGGAGCGTTCTGGTTGTGCCAATCCGAGGGGTTTTCGATCCCAGGCCCCTTTTCCTCGGGTAGTGTTTCGGTAACAAATGCCGGCATTGGAGCGCTGAAACTTGAGGAAGCAGTAGGACTCTTCCTCCCTGATGACACATCAGGGGTATGGCGCTGGCCAGTATTTGTTGACGACGGCTCCGGCTGGAAGCCATCGGGCATCTTTGGTCTCGCTTCATCGGCTGATTCTTGCGGTATGTGGCGCTGTCTGACGGGCTTTGTTCCTTTCGCCTTCTCTATCGTTGTGACAGCAGCGTCATCGCTTTGATGGCTCGCTTGCACAAGTGATGCCCTTGGCACCATTCTTCTTGAATTGGGGTCATAGACAAGATCAGGCTCGGACGTCGTGTTCGAGTCGTACGAGGTGATTCGTGGTCGGGGGTAGGAAAAGTTGATAGAGGAATTGACACTTCCAGAGCGAGATTCTGGCAACTCCGGCGTCACCTTGGACGCCGGTTCCGTCCTCTTGTCTTGATACGCATGCTGGGTAGCGGGCCCAAACCAGGCACCTTGTTGCTGATGG
Organism: Trichoderma citrinoviride; assembly: GCF_003025115.1. Taxonomy (NCBI): domain Eukaryota; kingdom Fungi; phylum Ascomycota; class Sordariomycetes; order Hypocreales; family Hypocreaceae; genus Trichoderma; species Trichoderma citrinoviride. The sequence goes on from NW_020194730.1 coordinate 32,505, forward strand.
GCTGCTGATTTCTGGCTTGCCGTTTGGAAGTTTTGCGTTCGTAGAGGGCTCGCAGCGGTTCTGGTGGCGGAGATGCTGGGAACTGGGGGCACGTCCTGCCTCCCAAGAGGTGTGCGACCGCCGGGCGACGGGGACCGAAACGTTCGTTCGCTCATGGAGCTCACGCTGGGGCTCCTCTGTGGCTTACCCTTGCCTCGATCGCGACCGGCAGGGGTGGACAATGACGAGGCCCGTCGCTGCACTCTCTTCGACGAGACTTCCGCAACGTTGGTCGGCGAAGTTGGCTGCGCTCGCAAGGCGGCGGCTGCGGCTGCCGAAGACAATGAAGGCTGGGCTGTCGGGTTGCCGCGCATGAAGGCGGATGCGGCGGCCGTGGCGGCAGTAGGATCGGCGGTTTCCTTCGTCAGAGGCTGAAAGAAGATTTAGCTGTCTGTCCAACACTATCGCAGACATGCCGTCTTGCTCAGGGTCCAAGGGGAGCTGGGGCCTTGATGACTTGTGCCCAAATCAATGCCTGATTGCCCAAAGCAATGATGTAGGCGCAGCTTGCGATCGATCTCCAAACGCTTACCTGAACCGAGTGAGCGCGTCGTCGCGACATCTTAAATATGGTGGCCATCGTGGACGGCGCCTCCACAGCTTGCACTCACGCACAGCTGCCAGACCATGTAGCTCGAAGCGAACGACCCGAGAAGTGAATCACGACAGAAAAAAGGGCGGAAAAGAATGATTTTTTAAAGATATTCTGCATAAGCTGCTGCTGAGATGCTGACCAGGAAAACGTACGCAATACATCATCCAACGCGAAAGAGGTGTGGAGTCGGCGGCGCCATTGGGCCAAGCGCTAAGGTACCGAATAGCGCACCTAATTTGCTAGCACCGAGCAGGTAGCTGCGCGCTAAGCCGCTTCCAGCCCGCCGGCTGCATTGCCAAACTCGGCTCTCACCTTGGCTGCCAGACTTTCTTCAAAATGGCCCTCTTTGCTCTCTGCCCTCTGCTCTGCTGCCCTCTGCTCTGCTGCTGATGATTATGTGCGACTGCTTTTCCCTCCCGGACCCTCCACTACTGATTCTTACTACCCAGACGCCCCGTCCGCCGACTGCCTTGCCTTGGATGCTAGACATTTGACCGCACTTGTTTTGCCCTTCGTTTTTCCGTCCGCACCGCGCATAGCCTCCTCTCGTTCCTCCTCTCCTCTTGGTGCTTGCAGTATTCAATGGCACCACCCTCGCCACGACGGTCCTCCAGAGCTCGCACATTGGCTTCTCACTCTCAACAGTCTCTTTCGACCACCAACTTCACCCGTCTCGAGCGCCATACCAGATCCCTCAATCGACCCCAGTCGGGCAAGTCCACGCCCAGCGCATCCGTGTCGTCAGATCCGCTCGACGACATTGACGATACACTGCTTGGCCGCAGGCGAAAGCGCGGCCACGACGAAGAGCAATACAAGGGCTTGCGGGGCGAAGCCCTAGACATGTCCAACGATCCGGATTCTCTGCAGGAGGAGGAGGACGAGGCGGTCCGGTGCATCTGTGGCTGCGAAGATTATCCCGGCCGTCCGCCCGTGGACGGATCCGACGCCCAGTTCCTCGCTTCAATTGAACTGAGTGAAGATGTTACTGGGTTTTTCGTGCAGTGCGATATCTGCAAAGTGTGGCAGCATGGAGCATGTGTCGGCATCTTCAGCGCGGAGAGCTCACCCGAAGAATATTTCTGCGAACAGTGTCGGAAAGACCTTCACAAAATCCACATAGCAAATAACGGGTGAGTCAAGCTTTTCCGCCAAGTCAGCCCTGCACAGCTGCTGACGGGGCCTCGCTTTTCTTCAGGCAAAAATACTCCAAATATCTACCTCTGAGTCGGCCCGCGAGGACTGCGTCTCGGGCTACGTCCATAGCAAAAGATGGTGCTCGGTCGCCGAGGCTGGGCAGTTCCAAATCGGTTCGGTCTCAGTCGACCTCGCAAATATCGAAACGGCGATCTACCATGAATAGTCGCGACGCAGCTTATGACGATGAACAATTACGACGGGCCATTGAAGCGAGCAAAGAAGAAGTTGCCCAGGACGGAGCGGAGAGCATCACCAGGCGCACAAAACGGGGCCGCAGCAATAGCGAAGAGTTCGTGATTCCCTCTCCGACCACGCTTGAACATGTTGGACCTTGGCTAACGTCGCTTTCCAGAAACAACGTTACTGTCAAGAGGCAACGCACAAATTCTCAAAGCCCTTCGCCGCCGCCAAAACCCATAGACACGGCCAGTCGCGAAAACACGGATGACGAGAGCAATGGCCGCAGCGGACTGAAACGGCCGCGCGTCTATAAAGGCACCGAGAAATCGGACAAGGAGGAGAAGGATCGCCTGCGACAAGAGAACGCGAACAAGCGGAAGGGGCGGGCCGATAGGCGGCGTACTGAAGGTGGGTTGTTCTCTGCAACGGCGAGGCGCGTTGTACCAGGCACTGACAAACCCAGATTCCGATGTATCAGAAGAAATAAACCCTCCGTCCTCGAAGGCCCCCGCCACGAAGAGTGCAGAACCGACAACTCTCGCGGAGCCTGCACCGCAACCATCCCCTGTTCCTGGAACCCCTCCTGCGTCCAACTCGTCTACCGCAAACGCTCACAAACGGAGCTCGCGAAGCAATCACAGAAAGGGCAAAGGGAAGAATCAATACACAAAGGATCGGAATACGGACATGGAACATTCGCCCGCACGATCCGTATCCAGAGACAACAACGCTGCTTCATCTTCACACGCGAAGAATACCAGCGATCACAAGAGCAGCTCGAAAGCCAAACTAGGGATTGCTGGTAGGATGAGCATGCTGGATATGAAGCGGCGGGTAGCCGCTATAATGGACTTCATCTCCAGAACGCAGGTCGATCTGGCGGCTGAAGCGACGTTGGATCGCAGCAACAACTCAACGGATCTTGACTCACACGACGCTACTGCGTCCCCAGCCGACACACCCATGTCCAGGGACTTCAAGGACCTAAGCTGCATCGAGATGATGGACGTTCTTACACGAGATATGGTCAAGTGGCAGAACCAATACGCGTGATGCTGGGCATGGTCCCCCCATGCTCGCCGCTTAAGAGTCTGCATGTGTCTATTTTCTTCTATAGAATACCCGAGCTGCGTGCTATTGTTTTATATTGGTTTGCCAGAGAGGCGTTCGGTTTGGCTTGATTTGGCTTGAGGGAATTTGTTCAGGCGTTCAAGATCTCGAGCCTCCAGAGGCTTCATGACGGAAGGGAATGGTGTTACTGCTAGATATACTGCTCAGGATCAATCTGATGCATCTTCGCCATGATATAATCCATGCGGTCAAGGCTTCCTTCGCAACGATCATGTCGGCTGACACAAGCGCTGAGCTGTGACCCTCCTTTAGTGTAGAAAGTCTGGAGTGTCTAGACCTGTGTTGTTTTATGCGTTGTCCTCTTTCCGTTGCTCTTTCCATGCCTTCTTCCCCTGATTCAGACTGAGCGGAGGGTTTGTTGCGATCATCTCATGGCGGCGAAGGGCGTCGTCGGAGAGGTCATCCAACACATATCTGCCCAGTTTACCTTTCCGCCACTCGGACAGCACTCTGGACGCCGATTCTCCCATGTCCGGGACGCCACCAGCCTTCAGCTTGCCATCCCGCTTGGCCACAGCGGCCAGGAACTCCTCTATATCGTTTGTGGGATCGCAGTATCGATGGTAGAGTTGGGGATCCCAGAGATTCATCTTATAGAGCAGGTAATCGGCCAAGATCTCGTCTGGGATGAGTCCCTTCTTGATGCCCTGCACAAGGGATATCTTCATCATGGTCTCGCCGTCTTCAACGTACGGAACAAAGACTCCTGGTGAGTCGAGCACGTAGACACCGGCGCCGACCCCGCCTCTCTCTTCCGGCTCGACCACGCGAACGCTTGTTCCGATCTTGCGGGTTACGCCTGCTTGGTCACCCGTCTTGGCTACCTTGTTTGTCCTCCCCGTCGTCCCGGTGCTTCTGAGGGCGTTTAGCAATGTACTCTTACCGACGTTAGGCATGCCCACTATCAGAGCACACAGGCCTGTGATTGAGTCCACCTCTTGGGCCGTCTCCTTCAGCCGTTTGAGGAGAGAAGCTGTGGACGCGGCATGGTTCTTGTCCCAGAACAAGGCGCCACGGCCGTGCAACTTCTGCAAAAACTGCCGAGCCCCGGGACTATCGCCGCCGAGATCATGCTTCGTGTAGACGATGAGTTTCGGGCGGCCGGCGACCGCCTTTTCGAGGAGAGGGTTGTGGGTTGACAGAGGCAGTCGAAAGTCGCGGCACTCGATGACGAGCGAGATCCTCGAGAGGACCGTCTTTAGTTTGCTGACAGCCGCCTGGTGGTGGCCCAGGAAGTAGGACTTTGGAATCGACGAAGGCACGGCAAATGAACGGCGGGGGACAAACTGTGCCATTCCGAGGACCGACTGCTGTGCGTTTCGCTCATGATCTGCGGACGCAATTGGCCTGGGGGAGAAAAAGTTCTGTTAGTTTGACGTATGACATTGCGGAGCTCACGTCGCATTGCGGAGACACTTCAAGTTGCATACTACTACGGAGTAGAGTAGCCGAGGATGCCTTGCCAGGCCTGCCATGTGTCAAAGTATTATGAATAGCTTATCAATTGCCGACCTTTTTTTGTGATTTATGAAATGCTTCATATATGTCGCTTAAAGCTCAATTTTATATTATTGTCTTTAATTTTTCTATAAAAATATACCTATATCATAAATATATATTTATATATTTTGATATTAATAGCTTAATAAGAACAATAATATCTCAAGAGGAAAAAATCAGTATTCTCATAGTATTCTATCTGATTCTTTGACATAGTCTAGAGACTAAATGCTAGAAATTGCTAGCCGAATCGCTTTTGTATTACCTTTTTAAACGGGCCGCGTTACTATCGCCGTTGGGGGAGATTTGACCTACCAGTAGCCCGTTTGCTCGTTGCTGCGAGTACGAGGTACAGACTAGCTTCAGAGTAGGTACTCCAGGATATAGGGGGTCATTCTCCGGGACCTCGACTGCCAGGGTTGCTTCTGTTCCTCGTCAGCGATGATCTGCACGGAGCATCATCTATCGACTGGCAGGTCTCGGGCCTCGATTTCCCATCGCCACCAGAAGACTGAATAGCCGCGACAACACCATGTCTTCGCAGCAGAAGAAGAGCGCGGCCGGCGCGCGCTTCGAGCTGCTGCCCGCTCTGAAGCTGGATTTCGGCAGCATTACCGACGGCACCGACATCCCTCCACCGCCGGAGTCTCCGATCGAGCCGACATACACACCGTCCAAGACGTCCGACGGCAGCAACGCGAGCATTGGGGCCAAGGAGCCAACGTCGTCGACGCACGAGAACAAGGCTGGCCCGCGAAGCCTCGCCGACAACGCGCCGCCCAGTCCTGCCGCGTCCGGTCACCAGGGTAGCGTCCGCCATTGGCTGTTTTTCTTCTTTTTTTCTGCGCTTCTAACGACAAAAATCCACAGACAGCATCATCCAAGAGAGTGCGCGTAGCGTCGCCAACGTATATCGTCCGGCCAGCCGAGGCGCCGCCAGCGCTGCCAGCGCCGCGGACTCTGAGAAAACGAAGCGGGCGAGCGGCTGGTTCAAGCGTCTGAGATCGGGAGACACGCAGTCAAGGAGACGGTCGAGTCTCTTGAGCCTCGAGCAAACAAACGTACCAACAGCGTCGAAGTCGACGCCTGCTAAACCACCTCCCAAGATTCCCAACCTAGTACACCTCGAGAGCGAAAGCAGCAGTTTTGGATCCGACTTATTCGATCACATCAAATAATGATACCTCATATAACCCCCGCAAAAGAAATACACTATGCAACAATTGCCTGATCCTCGGGCTGTTGAAAGAAGAGAGAATGGAAAGCTATATAATTTTCAGGATTTGAGGTCTGTTCTATCGGAGGAATATTGCCTAGGTCTTATTTACTTAGAATTTAATACTGTATTCACCACCCGCCCGTTACTCCGTCAGTACCTACCTTATCCGCTATCTACCTCTGCCACATCAGGTACCAGTCGCAATCAATTGCTGCCGAACTAACTATGAAACCAGTTTAGGCGGATCTGGCTGGTGTGGGTTTATCAACAGCCACTTAATCTTGCTTCCTTCTCAGTCATCCCAGTAGCCGGATTTTATATCCTCCGGTCGCTTTTTACTGACCGATGAAGCAAACGTCCGCTCCGGATTTCGCCCGTATTGTAAGCAAACAAAATCCTGTTGCCATATCGAATAAGTTTTGCTTCGTTGGTCGTCGACGCGGCATATCATTATGGACCGCGAGCGAGATGGTCGGAGTCGAAGGTAAGAAAGCAACATTCTTGCACACGATCGATTTATCTGCTTTCCGCCTCTGAACTGCAACTGCCTGGTGCCTTTGTTATCCGATCGCGCGTGGTTGTATCAGTCAAGGCAGAAATGCGGCGGGATCATCATCCCTGAAGGCCGGATAATTCTGCTGCTCTGCTTGCACGGCTTCGTGTTTAGGACATGGCTGACCATCGCAGGTACGACGACGGCGAGGTGGTGAGATACGGTGCTGGGGAATCGTGGAGGCCGACACCGCGAGAGCGATCGCCTAGAAGGCCGAGAAGCCCCGTTAGAGACAGAGCCAGAAGCCCGCCGCGGACTAGAAGTCCTCGCCCTCGGAGCCCCATCATCCCAGGATCTGATAGCTACGTGCCTGGAAGATATCCCCCGCGAAGGCGTTCCCGCAGCATCGGCGATCGATACCGACGCGAGCGATCCAGAGACCGCGAAAGCCCCCGCAGACGCGAGAGAAGTCGATCCCCCATCAGGCGATCCCCATTGCCTCGCCGGAGCCCGCTTCGACGAGAGTCGCCGCCCAGAGACAACAGATATGAGCGGCCAAGGTCGCCGCGGCGGGACTGGGAGCGCGACAGGCCGCGAGACTTGGACCGTGAGCGTGAGCGGGACTGGGATCGTGAGAGAAACGAAAGAGCCCGGGTTAGAGACTGGGAACGCGACACTGAAAGGCGGGACGAGAGGTATGTGCTGGCTAATGAAGCTTGCCTACAAACCAAACCAGCTCAAAGTCTCTACAGACGGTCTCGCTCTCCGTTTTCCCGAGATCGCCGCCGCGAGAGAAGCCCCCCACCCGGCAAGACGACGCCTCTTGCTGCAAGGGGTGCCGCTTACCGGCCACGCTCCAGGTCGCCAAACCGACGAGATGACAGGTTCCAACCCTTCAAGCGACAGTCGCCACCACGCGACATCGGTCCAACAACCATCATTCCATCTCGGCCTGCTTCAGAGCGGGCGGATTCCCAGTCGCAGTCTCAGTCTGCAAAGACTCGCTCACCCCTTACATTAGAGGGCTCTCCAACACATGCCGCTGCCGCTGCCACGACGCCTTCGTCTGCTGTAAAGGACACACAGCGCTCTACTGCACACGAGCCAGTCTCGGGCCCATCCAGGTCGCCGCCGCGCGGTCCTGCAGCACTACGAGCGCCGCCTAGTGGTCCTGCAGCTGCTCGAGCACCTTCCACTACCACAACCATGCCAGCTCCGCAGACTCAGAAAATTCCGCAGACGCCGAATGCCGCGCCGCACAGACCAGACACCACGAGCCCGACGAACCCGCCGTCGGGGCCTCGAGGCTACGTTCCTCCCAGCAGGGGCTCCTCCTTTGCGCCTCGCGGTGGGCGAGGTGGCTGGAACCAGGCTTCATCTCGTCATATGCCAGGCCAGGCAGTATCAGCAGCCCCGAGCGGCCCTTCCAACATTCCCACCGGTCCCCGGGCCGCTTCTTCAGCCACCGCCGGCACGGGGTCAGCCCCTGCTCAACGGCCATTCAACCCACCAACGGGTCCATCGGCGCAGCATGGCAATGGACCAAGGCATAGTCTCGCCCAGAGTCTGCTAGCAACGATGCCCCCTCTCATTCCCGGCGGGAAAGCGGATCCGAGCATGACGCCGCTGCTGTTGGGTGTCACGAAGGAGATCGAGCCTCATTACCGGAAACTGAGAGACGAGGAGGAAAAGATACGGGAGGAGCTGCGAATGAAGCAAGAGCGCCTTAGAAGGAGTCTCTATGCTTGGAACAGGCTGGAGCGAGATGCGCGCGCCTGGGAGATGAGGAGCGACCTCAGCGAGAAGAGCATGAAGAACCTGGCGGGCGAGGGGGCGGGCGGTGCCGCCTTTTGAAGTGACGGGAGCATACGTCTTAATGGAGTTATACGTTTAATACGAGGAATGGGAACTCTCACCAATGGATCCTTTGCTACTTCTCTTCTTCTTCCTTCTTTTCTTTGTATATCTTCGGCTTCGCTACGGATCAGGGTTGTATATATGTCTTTAGACCGGCATGATCAGATGCTTTTCGTTTCTTTTCTTTCTACCCCAAGCATGAAGGGCTAGCAGCAATGGTGGACACAGATTGTGCTTCACTTCGCGACCTTTGCTAGTCGAGTGTCGCTCATAGTTTACGGGATTCGCGGTCGAAAGACTGCCAAGGCATATCATGGATGGAATCACAACAGGAAGTTTATTAGCCGTGACGAGACAGCAGTACTTATCCATCTTGGTGAAACGAAAGAATGACCCCTTTCCCATCCAACGCCCTTTTGACGTCTAGTTGCCCCCCCTGCCCTGTATAGGTAACCTTTGAAATCTCTATCCTGTGCGCCAGACCTGTGAAGCATTGTCCTGAACATACTTCTTGCTCCTCCCTATAGCCGGGAGAAGCAAAGAAAAACAAAAAGAAAAAAGAAAAAAAGCAGCGTAAAAACAAATTGGTATCTTTAAAAAGCAATGGCATTGTCATGATCATCATCGTCGTCCCCATTCCACTCCTCGCCTGAAGACACGCCGTCATCAGAAACGAAGTCGCTCATGGTGAAAGGCAGCTCCCTGGGTTTCTGGTTGTCAAAGACAATGCTGACGACGTCGCAGAGCCCCTGGATCGCCGGCTCTTCTGCAGCCGAGCCCTGCTGGACTTGAGAGGTCTCGCTGTCCGACGGGTCCGATTCGTCAAAGTCGTCTTCGTCGGTGTCGGGTTCTTTGTACACCGGCCCTCCGAGCCGACGGCGCCGCAACTTGTGGCCTCTCCTGGAGCGGCTGGGCGAGCTGTTGGCATGTGTCTCGATTCGGCTGCTCCTACGCAACGGAGAGTCCGATAGAGGGGTTCGCTTTCTTTTGCGTGGTCCGAGACCCTCCTGGGGACTGCCTCCGTGCACAATGGTCGCGTATGACTGCGGTGGCTCCGACTCGCGAAGGAATACCCGTTCGACCATGGGCCTCAGCTTGGACCTCAGAGTAGCGCGAGCCTGCCACGGGATATCGAGCATGGTTTTGATGACCAGGTGTCGCAGATTGGGCAGATCCTTGGCTTTGTCAACCAGCGACTGGATGAACATCTCTGCGGTCTCGACTGACCAGTTTCGGATGTGCTCGAGGTCGATGACACGGAGGCTGGCAGGCCACGTGGGCACCTGGTCCGGGAGGAGAGCAAAGTCATACATTGGGTCCGAGTCATTGACCGAATCATGATGTCGGAAATACGACAGGTTCATGCGCAACTCTCGCAGGTTCGGGCAAGCTTCTGCCAGAACCGTCAAGAAGGCGAGGTTCAGCGACTGATTGTGCATCAGAGTCAGAGCGCGGAGGCATTGGCCATGAGTGAGCAGAAACTGGGCTAGGTCTTCAGACTCGATCTCCCAGCAATTGATAAGTTCCAGGTGGCTCAGGTCTTTGGGCAAGAGGGAAAGCAGCTGTTTCGTCATGATCGTAGAGGACTCGAAGACGAGGTGTTTCAGAGACTTGAGTTGGGCGATGGCGTCTGCGACAGCAGTGGTAGCCGCAAAGTTTTTGAGAGAAATCTCCAGATTGTGGCCTTCATCATCATCGTCACCCTCGAGCAGCGAAGGCGCCTGGAAGTTGGTGAAGCTTAGCCGTTTGAGATGAGTGAATGCGGGCATCTGGTGAATCTGGATGATGTCGCTAAAGTTTGCAACAGGACCGCCCAGAAGCCGCCCGCTCCATTCCCAGCTTTTAAGCATTGTTGGGGTCGTCCGCTTGATGAGAGCATCGGGATTGTCGGATGGCGCTGCGAGGGCGTGGAGGATATCCTCCGAATAATTCCATCTGACGTGCGACTCGAGCTCTCTATAGGGCGGCTGGTCCTTGGGAGTGTAGAAAATGACCTCCTTAAGGCAAAGCGAAGAGCGGATGATTTGGCAGACTGTACTCTGTGGCACAATGTGGATGTCAATGTGCAGAAACTGAATCATGCACCGGTAATCGAGCATCGTCTTTTCGGGAGAGCACTGGAGCAGCGAAGCCAGGCGCTTTGCCTTGGAAGCCTGTCTGAGGGTCGGACAGCGGTAGACTGCCGTCAGAGCCGGCTCACAAAAGGCGCGACAGGTGGTAGCCGCCTGGAGAAGCCAGCGAGTGTTTGGGGGTTCTGCATCGCCGGCGTCGCGGGCAAACGTGAAGACGCCGACCCAGAAATCGAAAGGAAGCCGGGGATCCCTCCAATTTGGGATGTGGTCCTGGGGCAGCTCGTCCCCGGTCCCGTCCATGTTCTGTACCGCCGTGTGCCGCCGTTTGCTCGGCGAGCTGAAGGGAGCGGCACCACGGCTGTTTGCCCCAGGCTTGCTCGCTTTCTTCGGAGACGGACGGCCCTTGGAGGGTCTTGCCGGATGCGAGCGCCCGTTCGCTCTCTGCTTTGCTCTGCCGCCATGCCCGGCTGCTATTCGGGTGCTCCTCCGACGCAAACCAGGCAGTTCGGAAGCCTGGCTGAAGGCCGATTCAGACTCGGACGCACTCGACGCAGACTCGGCTTCACTTGGATCAGACTCCGAAGAGTCTCGGTAGACAGGGCGCGCTCTTCCGGACTTGGCAGCTGCTTGAGATGCATCTGGGCGAGCGGCGGCAGTGGACTGGCGACTTGGGTTTCGCCGAGGGTTCTGGCTGCTCTTCTGAGCTGGCGCACGGTGGCCGGCAGCGCTGCGTGTAAGCGGCATCGTAGCGTCTGGTTGGCGGAGCTGGGTGCTTGAGAAGCGGCGAGAATGCGCGTTCAATGGCAGCGGGTGGCGTGGCACCGCTGTGGGCTCTGCGTCTGGTTCTTCCTGGTCCAAAGAGAACGGATGATTCACAGAAGAGGGAGCATCAGTGAGTCCTTGAGAGAGAACCGATGGTGTGAACCGGGCTGTGAGTCGAGTTGCGAGACAAAAGGCTTTGGAGGAGGGAGGTCGAGGGTTGGAAGGGCCCACCATTCGCAGAAAGTAACGGGTAGCAAGGCAATGGCAAGACCGGATTGAAGCCTCCAGACGCAGGTGACTGGCACTGTACAGCCGAATTTCATCCCCCATGTTAGAGTTTGTTAGGCATCGCCTTAGGCCCGGCGCCGCATTGAAGCCCGCCGCAGCGCTGCGAGAAATCGGGACGCGGCTGGTGGTGGTTGATTGACGACAAGCTCGTACATACCTTGTAATGCCTTAAGCGAGCAAAGAGGTGCGCCGTCGGAGATCGGAGTGCGCGTGATGCGCGTGGTGCGGGCTCGGACCGGGATCGATGATGTGCATGATCTCGGCATGGTTGATCAGAACTCAGGTACGAGTACTAGAGCACTCCGCACTCGAATATTCAAGCGTCTGGGCTCGACTTGTTCGTTACCTACCAATGCGGGCTATGGTTTCTCGGTTTCTACAGACTTTCCGATAGTATCACCTCTTTCTGCAGCTTGGGCATCGCGATCTTGCGGAGCCAAGTCAAAGCACGCCAAAGTGCTTCCATCTCGGCAGAACGCGCCTACAAGAACAGAGTTTCAGGCTTCACAGTAACAAGCTGCAGAAGAAACGCCATACCTACCTAGCTAAACGGATCTTGGAGTCGCTTCTTCCAGGAGCTGAGCAGCAGCAGATCTGAGCCCTGCGTTAGCGCCATGCGCCAACCTTGTACAAAGGAGAATCTGCATGTCCAGGTGGATCGACATACGGTACTACTGACCTATAGAGCGGAGAGTAGCAGAGAGTAGCAAGAAGCAGCGCAGAGCAACGAGAAGCAGCACAGAGTAACAAGAAGCAGCACAGAGTAGCAGAGAATAGCAGAGAGTAGATCATCTCCTGTCTATGAAGCAATCTTCTATCTATACTGCCATGTCCTGTCATGAGATGAGCAACCTGGCCGCCAACATCTTGCTGACATCCTTGATCATCAACGGAGGCATTGTCTGAAGCTGCTCTGGAGATCGGCTCGAGGCATCCTCGATGGCCTGCTCTTCATCAAACTTCGCAACCAGACTCTGGTATGCGGTCAAATCCCGGTGGAGGGCCAGGTGAAAGCGACTGCCAGTCGCGTACACTGAATAACGAGGTCAGCCAAGTCCATCTGATTTGATAGAGACAACTCACAAAACTTTGAGAGCACAAAAAGGGCCCCCAGTTCCGACCACACAAAGACAAAAAAGGCACCCAGTTCCGGAAACACAAAGACAAAAAGGGCCCCAAGAGAATCAAAAACAGATGAGAAACTGCATGTTGTTAGCTATACTGCTAGAGTGGGGATGATGGGGGTTTGAAAGTAGGTAGGGCACTCACGCCTACGGCTCATTGATCAACGGCTCGTCGATCAACGGCAGATGTGATCAGGTCTCAGCTCCTGCATTTTGAAGATGGTGTCAAAACATGTTGAATAAAACTGTCAACAAGATGTCGAATAAAAGTGTCAAAGAATCCGTTGAACAAGAACGGAGGTAGGCAATGAACGTGTTGATTGAAAGGTTTGAGTTGATGTCCGTCTAGATTGTGTACAACCGTCTGTTTATACAGATGTCGGCATCACACATGACACCGTACTTCCGTACGTGAGTTCGTCCTCCCCATCATATCTAATCGTTCCATTCCTTTCAGCATACACCTGATGACGACCTGCATGACCTGCATGGCCTGTCAGACAGTCCAGGTACAGCACAGATGTATCAGTGTCTCAATAGCGAAGGCAAGGGCTACCTAGTAGTAGTGAGCTAGTCTCTGTGGACGAGGAAAGAGAACATCTCATCACAGGCGCCGGCCCTCCTTCCAGTCGGCAACAGGTTCACAGTCACGCTCAGTTACGCAGGGCTCGCCAACCACTCGAAATCTGGACAGTATACACCTAAGTACCTAGGTAGGTACTCTGTGCCACTTCTTGCTGCCTCTCTCTGCTACTCTCCGCTCTATATAGTACCTAGTAGGTAGGTAGTACTAACTTGAAGGTAGTATCTAGGTATCCGTCTGCTTAAGGTATGTTCACCCATGACGACGTACTTCCGTGCGTTTGTCCTTTCCGTTGTAACCGATGTTTCCCTTCGTTCAACATCCAACAGCCGCTGTTGCCCCTGATCAAGCTGCAGATAAAGACTTGTAGGGAGGAACAGGGGGGAACAGGGGTAGCCGATTCTCAACTTCCCTGAACACTTGCCGCGCCGGTCGATACCATCCTGCCCGCCGCTGCACGAATCGCTAAACAGCAACTCTCATTGGTATCCGTATCGCTTGCTATGGGAGTGGCTGAGTGGATATTCGTATTGTTCCTCAAGCGTCATGTGGACAGCTTTCACTGCCCGTTTGGTCCTGACGACGTCACGACAGCTTTCTCGCGGGGAAGGTCGAGGGCAACGGCGACCCAATGCAACCGTGTTCAAACTGCAAAACGGGAAGGTGAGCGCCAGGGCGCATGCCGACGAAGGTGGAAGTCGTCATCGGGTGGGTGCTGAGTAGTAGGTAGGAGGTAGGTTTGTTGAAAGGAACGATTGGATACAATGGAAAGGATGAACGTAAGATTAAAAGGCAGGTATGTTGTCATGGGTGACGTGGACACATATATAAACAGCCGGATGTACGCAAACCAGACGAGCAGAACTTGGACCTTCAATCATCGCGTTCTTTCGATTCTCTTGCCACACCGATTCCAGACCCAAAAGAGCCCTGTTTCAGTATTTATTGTCACTTCTCCCCGTGGCACTCTCTGTGCTCGCAATATTCGGTGAGTTCTCTCCATCTCAGACTGAGTTCCCTGCTTTCACACCTCCGGCATCTCCATCACCTCGACCGCCCTCACAGAACGACGAGCCATAGGGATGGATTCCCTGCTTTCAGACCTCCGTTATGTCCACTCTAGCAGTATGGCTAACATAGAAAACGCAGGTCGTCATCATGTCGATGATTCTCATGGACACCTTCATCATCATGCCTTTTGCCCTTTTAATGGGCGCCCTCTCCGTTTTGACCAAATTCGGTGAGTTCTCCCCATCTCAAATTAGACGCACTTCGCTAACCTCGGCTTGTAGTATATGAAATCAGCGCGAAATTTCACGACGCCTTCAATGACGTCCTGACCTCCTACCGGGGGATGGCGCGGAGGTATGATCTCGAGAATGAGAGGGGGGCCCTTTCAGTTCTGGCGAATTCGGTGAGTTGTCTTTACCAAATCAGATGGACTTGGCTAACCTCGGCTTGTAGTATGAAATCAGCGCGAAATTTCACGACGCCTTCAATGACGTCCTGACCTCCTACCGGGGGATGGCGCGGAGGTACGATCTCGACAATGAGAGATCCAAGGAGGGCGAGATCTCCGCCACCCCCGAACCCATGCCACCTTTCATGGTCGAGGATGACAGCCAGCTCCTGAGCGACTTCCTCCGGGGAATGGCAGAGAGATACGATCTCCAAGACGGGAGTTTCAGGGAGGGCGACAGCCCCGTCACCCCAGAAGCCATTCAGAGCCCTCAGAGCATCCCTCGACGATGCCACCATTCATTGCCGAGGACGACAGCAAGATGTTGGTGGGATATTCCACGATGCTTTTCACCATGGACTCATGGAGTACCAAGAGTTGGTCGCAAGCTTGGATGGGAACTGTCCTGAGGATGGACAAAGTTGCAAGCGGCGGCGAGTTGACGCCGGAGGAGGGTTTGGAAGGAAACTATATGGTGTTGGAGGACACTTGCGTTAGACTAGCTCATCAAATAAAGCTTCTTCATTATCGCAACAATACATTCGTCTCCTCAAAGCATGTGTCCAAGGCTCATCAGCTCGGTATCAACATGTTGGCGCATTCTATTCGATCCCATGGCCGCGATGGAATGATTTGGAGCCTGCCAGCGCTGCCTTTCCGGTTTACCCGGCTTATTTCGTAGACTCGGTGCAAGGTTGTCGTGTAGCACGGGCAGATCGGACATGGCAACAGGACGCCGATGCCCAACCAAGAGGATGAGGAAGATTCCACGGCTGCCAATGCGCCTGTGAAGAAGGGCTGTCACAGCGCCGAGCGGCTTCCATTTATGTCCTGCGTCCGTCTTGGGCACTCTCCGTCTAAGAGAGTCTCTCTCTCTACGCTTGTGTTTTCTTTCAAAGGTAGGAGTATACATGATGAAGAATCGTCTGATTTCCGTGGTGGAATGCCAATGAGCAATGGACTAAGCAGCGTGGATCTCGGAGCCACCCCTGCGGGAGCTGAGCAGCAGCAGCAGTTGGCTCAACACTCTGTACCGGATCTGGACCTTGCGTTAGTGCCATGCGCTAATCTTGCCTTGCAAGGGAAGAGAATCTGCATGCTTCGGTGAATCGATCTGTATGCACGAGGTATTATGGAGCATTGCATGAGACGTGTGTGTGTGTGTGTGTGTGTGTGTGTGTCGACGGCCGAGGCATCTCGAGCTGCATCTTGTTCAGCAGGGACTCGGGAGAGATTGACTTGGTATTTGACAGTTCGACGTCACGAGTAGATGAGCTGCCTAAACGACAATGGACAAGGATATTGTCATGGACAAACAAGAATCTGCAATAGAATCCCAGCGCCCATCTGGATATTGCCGGGCCTCTTCATGCTCTTTCATTGCTCTTGTCTCTATCCAGGGTTTAGGTCGTGTCTCTTCCATGAGGCAATTCGCCTTTGTTGCCATGTCCGACCTGTGCAAACCTGGGTAGGTACGATATCTGCAGTTATGCTTGTAAGCGGGCCGATTTGTCCTGACGGGCACTGTGCCTGGGCAGTGCCTCACAGCAGGGAGTGGCCGAGCACACACAGTATGGCCTCTTTCCAGGTGCTTACCGTGACCGCCTGTTTGAGCGCGGGGTCTCAATACCTCCCCGGCCACTACTACCTACAGGTACCTAGTGCATAGTAACAACTGTTTTACAGGCTATTACAAGCTCCTCACCGGCTACAGGCTAGGAGGCACAGGCGGTACAGAGAGGTAAAGGCCCGCTGGCGCTAGGCTGTTCTGGGGCCGCGATGCAAACCGGCAGCTCCCCCGTTTGCCCTCCATTGGTCTCATCTACGCACCAACACGCGTCTGTTTCCTTGCCAGCAGCCTCGTCGCGCCGCCTCAGCCTTCTGTCGCATTTCGGCACTTCCGCCCCCGTCAGGATCCTCGCTCTGCTGTTGAACAGGGTCACCTGCTCCTACATTTCTTTGTCTACCCGGCCCCTAGTTACTGCTGTGTGCGCGGAGAGACAAGAGAGGGTTGGCTCAGATCTGCCAGCTTCTCACCATCTTCTCACTCGCCGCTCACCATCAACAGCCGGCATCTTCATCCTCACCATCTTTGGCGCTCCGCAATCCTGCGGCAACGGGGCGTGCTGGATTCAACAATGCTCTAAGGCCGGCCATCCGCCATCCGCCTTTTTCTTTCCTTTCAGTCTCTCCCACGCCGGCCCTCGTTGTCAACATTGCTCGGCGTTGTCTTGGTTGTGGCTCATCCGCCGTCTCATTGTCCAGCACTTCTCTCATGATTGGTTTCATCCCGCCATGACGGTGAAAACAAGGTGTCAGCGTCGAGCCCCCTTTCTTCATCGCAACTGGATCAAAGGCGCCAGAGCCTTGAAGGACTCTGCAGCTATGGGCAACATAGTGTCTTCACCCATCCACAAAAACTCACATCGGATTGACCATGACGACAGCCCGCCCCTCAAGAGGCGGCGCCTCTCATCGCCCGACTCCATTGATGCCGACCGTCTCATTGCGTCTCCGCGCACCTCCGACTCGAGATCTGCTCTAAAGGTCGAGGTTTTCAAGATTGCCCACAAGGACTCCAAAAAGGTCAGATCCTACCAAGCGTACGGCGTCCCTCGCGAGGTAACTCCCACCAAAGCTAGCTGCAGGATCACCATCTACGAACTGGGCTCTGGCTATACTCGACCTCTCCACTGCCAGAGCCAAGTATGCGACTTGGTCACTTTCAAAAACCCCGTGGGCCCTCACCGAGTCGCCCGCATCGCATTGCCCAAGCCTTTCTACATTCCCCAGGAGAGTCTCCTCATCAACCGAGCGGATGATAACACGTTTGACCTGGCAGACTCCTACCGCATCGTGATCGAGTTGGAGGCTGCTCATGATGAACACTGGCCGCCGTTGGACGCAAGCGATTTCGGCATTCCAGCCACCTCGCGCCTCTCCTCAGCCCCCGGCAGAGCTTGGGTCCTGTCAAGCCAGTGTGAACAAATTTATGGCAGCCTCAAGAGTCCCTTGACCTTGTCTGCGGGCCATTCAGCACAAGGACCCGAACTTCATACGGATTATGTCATGGACGTTGACCTACGCTGGGAAACTGGCTTCAGAGCCCTGAAGCACTTGGACAAGGGATCGAAGCCATGCATCAACGCCGTGGACCCCGACTCCGACCCCTTCGTCGACCATTCAATAAATGGAAGAAATCACGGCATCAACGGCCACCACGTGGACGAGTCCTCCGTTGAGATCGACGACGAAGGCCTCGAAGGCCCAGAGGGAGCACAGACCCCCTCGAGGGCATTGAGAGACCGGAAAAACGCCAAGGTGTATAATTTGAAAGTCCTCAGCGATCAAGCTCAGGGGAGGGAAAGGAAGCGACGGTCGCAATCCAGCCACGGCACGCCAAGCGAGGGCCGCGTGAGCTATCTGCTACCTCCTGATCAACCGGTCTGCCTGAACTACTACCGCTGTGTGACTTGCGGTGTTCACAACAGGTCGATGCAGCAACTGCAATTTCACTTGCAGACCTCACACACCGCATACAACTACGTGCTCGAGACGACGAGTCAGGGACCACAGTTTCGAGTCACTAGCCGCTGCGAGTCCATATCATCTCCCTCCAAGGAGTATCAAATAAAGCCACCCGCCAGGCCTTTCAACCTCGAAACTCATCTCGATGGTGATCTGTCATGGGTCTCCTCTCGCCTTGGGCCGGATACGGTTGATGACGTTTTCACTTCCCCAGACAAGAACGCCGAAGAAGGACTGTCTTTCCAGTCGCCAGTAGCCACGCAGCCGCGGCTGGCGCAGCGGCGCCCCGGGGCTCCCAAGAATGACAAGGTCCTGGTGCCCAACATTAAGGAACCTCTGTTTGACCCTATTAGCAGAGCACGGCTGGTGCCAGGACAAGAGGTACCGAAGCGAGTCTTAGACACCACATGGCTCATCCAGAAACATCGAGAGAGCACGAGCGACTTTTCTGACGTCACCCCTGCGGAGAAGGAGTACATCTGGGAGTGGGATGGGTATATTCTTCGCCAAAGCCTCACGTCTGCCGCTTACTTCCCTCGCGCCTGGCTGGGCTTCGTTAGAGAGAAGGCGGCCTGGCTTGTTGCGGCTGATCAACGTGTGCTGGAATTTGGCAAGCACGCCAGCCTGCTTCGAGTGCGCGATATGCTAAATGACAAGACCATACAGGAAGCCTTTTCCTACATCAATGATGCCAGAATGAGGCTGCAGCTGAGCAATGAGAGCGGCAACGTCCAGACCGAAGAAGTGGACCCAAAGCAGTCTCCCAGAGCCACTGAAATTCGCAAAGGATCAAATGGCTGCACCATCTGCCAGCTTCCGGTCCTGGGGCCCAGACTGCTGGTCTGCTACAATAAGGTACCGCTCATGTTCACGTCGCGCCCGTATCTCTTTTTTGGAAAGAAATGCTGATGAAAGATCCAGGCTTGCTCTCGCAGGCTATATCACTCGGACTGCATACAGCAGGAAGCAGCAATGCCAGTTGACAACAAGGACAATTGGCTCTGTAACGCGTGCTACACAGGCAAATCAACCTAGGAAACGACAGCCATTGTAGAGGCGCCGGACAGTACAGACAATCCAAAAAGTACAGGTTCATCAGATTCAACAGACTCATCAGGTCCATCGATTTCATCAAATCCATCGGATCCATCAGACTCATCGGACTGCCCAGAACCCCCGGGCGGGCCGGGGTCTCCATTCCAGATACCCTGGTGGCTTCAAGAATCTTGACACGAATAGCCAAGTTTTCGGTATCCATCAAGCACACGAATCCATCCTACGCTCGGAAATGCTGCCATAACCGAGAGAGACCGACCAAGACGAGGAAAAGCGATTCTCGAATTGCTCTCTCGATCTATTGGTGGGTGTCGCAGATGAAGAAAGGCATGACGTGGCGGGATGCGCATCTCATCGACAATGACGGAAGAATAAGGGTGATCTTTCATGTAGTTACAGTACTCGTCTGATCCTAGCTGAGGTTGGCTGCCTCCACATGAGATACGATAAAGATGTGCATAACGTTCAAATAAACGATATCAAAACGAAGATCATTTGCACAACTCCGAGTTGCCTGTACTATTACACGAGATCACTGGGTACCCATTATCCAGGGCGTTGCAATCCTTCATCTTGTGGACGTGGATGAAGTCAAGAGTACATGTGTCATTCAAACGCTACCGTCATCCCTTTTGTCCCTTGTTCCAGTGTCCAGTTTGCACTCGATATATCTCGCTGCGCCCCCCGTCCTTGCTGGTGGTATTAAAACTTGTACTTGCTCTCCCGTTTCTTCTCGTTGAGCTCCTTCTCCGTACGCTGCCGCTTTCTGCTTTCCTCCGCAATCATCTGGCTCAGGTCATCGTCGTAGGCCCATTTCGCGCCTATGCCCTCTGCCTTGTTGCTGGCCTCATATTTGCTCCGCAGGTCGTCCTTGCTGAGACCGCCCTGCTGGCTGAGCGAGTCCACATCAATCGCGACGTCCACATCGCCCGGCTTCTTCCGCTTCCGAGAGTCGTCGTCTGCGCCCAGCACAGGTATGCCAGAGGCTGCGGCGCGCTGGGCGGCGCTGATATCGTATGCGCGATCGCTGCCGAAGAAGCCCTCGGCACGTACCTGTCGCTCAGGCACAACCGTGTAGGCGGAGCGAGGAGCAGACGATTCTTCGGTCTCGTATCCGCGTCGCTGTTTTCGTAGGTCCATCTCGCCGGCAATAGATGTCTCGACTCCTTGCTGTGAGTAATCGGGCTGCACCGTGCTGGTGTAACCTCCAGGGGTCTCGAGCCCGCTGACATCCTCGACACCGCCAGGGGCCTCGTCGTCCTCTTCCTCTTCTTCCTCATCGTCTTCCTCCTCCTCCTCGGATTCCTCCTCGCGGGGTTGCAGCTCTCCCCACAGTGTGCGCTCCACGGCGTCTCCGTTGGTTGCCTGGGGCTGTGACAATTGCCCTTGGCCAGCAGCACCGTTTGGGGCGGTGAGGCCGAAAACGTCGCCACCGTATAACGGACGATTGAACTCGTCCACCGGTGGCTTTCCCCAGCCGCCGGGATGGAAGCCCCATGATCCTCCGGGGGGCGGCGGCGCGTTCAAGCCAGGTATCCTCAGCGTAGGGTAGCTGGGAGGAGTGCCGAATCTCTGCTGGTTGATGAGCCAAGGAGGAGGCGCCCCGGGCGGCATACCGAGCGCTTCTTTTGTGGCATCGCTCAGTTCTCCAGGGCGAAAGTGCTGATAGTCCACCTCGCTCTCCTTGCCCTCGTAGTAGACCTCGCCGAACCGCGTCAGCTCCGGCTTCGTCTGGAAGCGGAAGAAGGCGTCGTATAGCTTCTGATAATCAATATCCAGCTTGCCCATCTTGGGCTGGACCCGCTCTCGTTGCTTCTGCTTCAGCGTCTGCTCGGCCTGCTTCTCCAATACCGCATCGCGCATCTCTGCAATTCCCGTCTCGGCGATGAACTTTGGCAGCCGAAACGCCGACTTCTCGATTCCTCTCTTTGAAGACAGATACTCTCTCTTCATAGCCCAATGGGATGGTACGGGTACGACGTTTCTCTGGGCCTTGATCTGAACCAGGAGTCGTGGGTCTGACGATGATACATCCTGCCATTCGACCACTTCCGGTATGTTGACAAGAGCTTTGAGCTGTGCAACGGTAAGCTTGTTCATCTGCTTTCGCTTCTTCTTGGATAGCTTTGGCTGGCTAGGGTTCTCGTCCTCCTCATCAGGAATATCGTCGTTATCGCCGAAGAAAACGTCGCCCTGGTTGCCGGCATTGGCCTCCTTTGCGATCTGGTCTTCCGCAAACGAAAGACCAAACTTGCTGAACACGTCTCTGTACGCGGCAAACGCGGGATCATCGTCCAGCAGGTCTTCTCGGATGGGTTCAACGGTGACGGGAGCGGATGGCTTGGCCGAGTCGGCTGCGGTCTTGTCATCGGAGCCATCTATCGGCTGTGGCGATTCGTCGCTCTTGTCGGCGGTTGGCTCCTCGGACTGATCAGGTTTCTGGTTCTGCGCCGAGGTCAGCATATATGCGACACGTGATGGAGGCGAACAGGAACGGGGACAGACATCTGCTTTGGCCTTCTTCTGTTCCTTCTTCTTGGCCCTCCGCATCTGGTTCTTGGTCATCTTTGGGGCCGCCATGGCGAAGCAGCGCTTGGCGACAGATTGTTGGATTTGGGAAAGGCGGCGGGATTAGCTGCCTGCGTGAGGAGCTGGAAGAAGGCGTAGAGACCCGCGAGCGCAACAACGTATTGCTTTGGATCTCTTCCTCCCATGCCGCGGCGAACAAGCCGAGTCTCAAGAGAAAAGCGAGGCTGTCGATGGTCGATGGGTCGGTCAGTCAGTCGGCAGGCCAATGAACAAGGTCGGGCCTGACTCGCAGCTGCGGGTTCGAGATGAAGCGAGTCAGCACGTGGGAGAGGCGAAGCGGAAGAGAGACAGAGGGAGGAGGATGAAGCAGGCAAGAAGGAAGTTGGCCCAGCTGCTCAGAAAAGAAGTGTGAAAACAGCAGCTAAACCCGATCGTGTCGAGCCAAGGCTGGCGCGTCAAGGCGGTGGGGCGCGCGGCTGTCGGCAGAAGCTCGGCTAAAAGCGCGGCTGGTGTCTGCAAGTACCTGCGAGTACAGGCCGCCCAAGTGTAGCACAGAGGCACCCTCGTGGCGCTGGCCCTCGCTAAGGCGGCCACTCCTATCCGGCGATAAGGACCTCTGAGTGACCTGAGCGAACCTGCCGCTGCGCCGTCGATCCCCTTTCCACCACCTCTGCTATATCTTCTGTCTCACCTCGTATTTTCTTTTCCTCCCCCCCCCCCTCATGATCCGATAGCGACGACTCTCTTGCTCTCACCTATTCCGCGACACTCTTGTTCCCCGGGAGCTGCCGAGTTCCTCACATGGCTCTGTCGTGGTAATGGACGGCTTACCCTCTGCGCCCAGTCTCTCGCTTTACTCCACTGCTCCAAATGTCAATTGACGTTGCGGCGTAACCCAGAAAAGCACCGCCTCACAGTTGACGTTGCCCTCGGATCGCTATCTTGTCACCTTGCAGCTGTATCGCATCCGAAGCCATTCCATATCCTCAACAATCGCCGTCGGAAGCCTTGGCAGTAAAGACGAATCCAAGTATCTGAGCCAAGAAGCACCAAGATCAGGGCCGCTGCGTGATGGAAAAGTTCCCCAGCCTGTCGAGCTCACCACATCCGGGGAGCAATGGCTTGAACGACTTGGGCTCGACGCCCCCGAACGGCGACGGCAGCGGCAATGGAGGCATCAATGGTAGTGGCAATGGCAATGGCAGTATCAATGGATATCCGGCGGCCAATACGTGGTCGGCCTCGGGCCGCTCCCACACCCGTCAAAAGAGCCTCGGAGATGCCTTTCGGACGATTCGCGCGAGAAAAGGCAGCATGAGCCAAAACGCCCACGAGATTGCCGATGCGCTGCGAGCTCCCGTGTCTCCAAAGCTTGTTGTATGTCACGCCCCCGTCCCGTGTGTGATTTCTGTCATGCGACGAGGAAATTAATGCTCTTCTTGCGCAGATGCTTTGCCTGATGTGGTACACGTCATCTGCCCTGACCAACACGTCGTCAAAGTCCATCCTCAACGCCTTTGACATGCCGGCCACCTTGACCTTGATCCAGTTTGCCTTTGTCTCTTCTCTCTGCGTCTTCCTTTCCTGGCTGGCCGGCATCTTCCCCGTCCTCCGCGCCAGGATCTCTGCCCTGCGACACCCCATCCGCGAGCCCAGCCGGGAAGTCATCATGACCACGCTGCCCCTCGCCCTCTTCCAGATCGGTGGCCACCTCCTCAGCTCGACTGCCACGGCCAAGATCCCGGTCTCGCTCGTCCACACCATCAAGGGCCTTTCGCCCCTCTTTACCGTGCTCGCATATAGACTGATATACAACATCCGATACCCGACCGCAACTTACCTCTCCTTGATCCCCTTGACCATAGGCGTCATGCTGGCTTGCTCCAGCGAGTCACACTACGGCGGCCAGCTGCTAGGCGTCCTGGAGGCGCTCCTGGCGACGCTCATTTTTGTCACGCAGAACATCTTTTCCAAGAAGCTGTTCAACGAAGCTGCAAAAGTTGAGGCCGACGGCGTGGGAACCCAGTCCAAGAAGCTCGACAAGCTCAACTTGCTATGCTACTCGTCCGGCATGGCCTTTGCCCTGACATTGCCGATATGGTTCTGGACAGAGGGCACGACCCTTATCATGGACTTCCTCCGTGACGGTTCAGTAGACCTCACCGACAGGCCTAACTCCATGGACCATGGCCGACTCGCGCTGGAATTCATCTTCAACGGCACATTCCACTTTGGACAAAACATCATCGCCTTCATACTACTGTCCATGGTATCCCCCGTCACCTATTCCGTTGCGAGCCTCATCAAGCGCGTGTTCGTCATCGTCATGGCCATTATCTGGTTCAGGAGCCCGACGACCTCCGTGCAAGCTGTGGGCATTGCGCTCACCTTCCTCGGCCTATATCTCTACGACAGGACCAACGAGAGCAACAAGGCCGATCGGAGCGCGAGGCTGATGACGCAGTCCCGAGCTGGAACGCCTCTGCTGCCGCTCAATGAGATGCCGGCCCAAACCGGCCGCTACCAACCCTCCTCTCCTCAGCCGAGAAACGGGCCTTTTTACCCATAGAAAAGAGAGGATGAGTTTCGATCAAAAAGCCTTCTTCTTTGGCTATGTCGACGGAGAAAAGAAGGAAACAAATGGTTTGTTTCTCTAATTGTATTATCCCCATACGCTACATCGCATGTCAGATTCTACAGACATACAAATTTTTGACCACGGAGCGTGCTTTGGGGGGACAATGTAAAAGTGCTGATTATGGAAGGCGACAAATTCAATGGATGATCTAGACGTGTTTTATTACATGTACCCTTTTCCGGGAAAGCGAATGTCCATTAACAGACAGGAGGACAAACGATAGAACAGGAACCCAGCAGGCAATTGCCGACGTCGTGGGTGTAACATAGAAAGGCCATGATCCATTATTTGTGTGCCGCCCAGCGCAATTTCGCCCGTGTCTGCTTTTTTCCTTCCAGCCGTTCTTCATGACACTCATCACTTATTACAGGATTGAAGTTGTCGGATCGAATTGGAAGGGGGGGATATGACCGATTTACCTAGTGGCTTGCATTCAAATCCTACGCGAACTCGTTCAGCACTTGAAGTTGAGACAAAGGCGTGACCCAAGTAGGTGTTTATTCGTTGGCCTTCCTTCTTGTATTCTATCGATAAAAATATCAGAGTGGCGGTCATATGCCGCAGAGCCCAGATTCAAGGTGGATATTCATACAAAAGAAAGAGGGTTCGAAAAGAAGAGATATCATAAATCAGCCAAGCTCGCCCGCCTCGATAACCCACTGACCAGAAACAACAAAAGAGAATAAAACGCCGTCACAATGTATATCCTGACCGGTAGGACCCTGATGAACTCCGTTCCACTTGTGAAAAGGCCGTGGTTCCCATAAAATCGTAAACTGAATAACTCGCTCGCATGAGGGTAATCTATTGAGATGGAGGCCGGCTGGGGAGGCTCAAGATGCCTCGCAGGTTTGGCCTCGAGAGTGGTTTACAATCCCGCCCCCCACGGGATACGATAATGAAATGAGGGTATCTTGTAATGTTTTGGAACGTGCCAATGAACCATGGCCGGTGTTGGAGAGTGTGGGTGCGTAGCAGATATGGAACGAGTAATGGCGCGACTTTCTTGATACACCTGGTTGCGCAGAGTTGGCGTAGATATTGAGGTGCACTCGATGTAGAGGTCGAGGTCCGAAAGTCCGCCATTCCCACCCATTGCCCTGCAGTGTTGCCGCAAATATCGTACCCCGCCGGTAGGCAGGACCCTGGCAGTATAGCGCCGCTTGATGGCCAAGCAATCGCGGGGAAGTCCCGTGTGCGGGTATCAGACGGAGAATAGCGAGCTACTCGGTAGTGCCTCGTAAGCGACACCAACAGACAAGCTTCAGATTGGCGCCCTATCACACACAAAGTGCTTCTTCAGATCGAGTTGCCACTGGAGTTGTAGCTCGACTCCCCAGAGTCTGGTCCGGAAGAGGTAGGCGTTGTTCGCCGGCTAGAGCTCTTGCGGTTGAACCCCAGAGCTGCGCCAACCTTTTTCCATCCCTTGTTATGCGCTGCAACGGCCCGGTGAAAGCCCCCGTGAGAGGCAGTGAAAGTCCATTCCGAGGTGGGCGGTGTGGTTGGCGGCGTCATGGGCTCCGTGATTGAAGAGGAGGTGCCGCTGCTGTCGGCCGTCAACGTCTCCGGATCCGTACCCATCGAAGCCGCTGTCCGGTCAGATGATGCCTTGGGCGAAGCAAGGTGGAAATCATGGAGGTCGGCTGCGGGGGTCGCGACGGACTGCAAAAAAGGAACCAAGACTGAATCGTTCATGAGTTCGTATACGATGCGTCCAGCTTCGGCAAGCTCGGATGGATGAGGAGGGTCGGGACCACAAGGCACCCGCAGGAGGCGATCGCGAACCTGAGCAGGAATGTTCACCTCGCGAGGCGCACATGGGATTATGTAAACCTGCATCAGCTTCTCCCACCATGCGCACACCCTTTGCTTGCAGTCATCCGAGGGGTTGGGCTCGGAGAGGGTTTGTTCGTAGACGGTGGCATAGCGCTGAGAGTCCAGCGTGAACTCGAGCGTCTCCATGCAGTGGTTTTGCGAGAGGTAGGCCATGAAGGCACTCAAAGACCACGGCGGGGGAGCAGTGTCGAGAAGAATCTCGTTCAGTGTCGGCGGGCGGCCCGTCATGGTATGTCGGGGAGATGATGCTTCGGATGAAGAGGTGAAGCTAGTCGGGCGTGAGTACGGCGTGTAAGACGACTCATGGAAGTCTTCGAATGCAGACAAGGGCCGTGGCTGCTGTTTCGGGAGTGTGAGGAGGGCTCCGAGAGGCTGTCGTATCCTTGGAGTCACCATGCTTTTGTGATATGGCACAAGCGTGCCACTCTTGCAATGTGCGTGTCCCTAGACTTCTGGCGAGAGCGCCCTCGGCATGCCCTTGCCAGAAGAAGCCTGGGGAAGCACCGCAATTATATCTGCACTGCTGGCGATGAAGCGGAAAGGGGCGATCCAGCAAAGGAGGATGGCTATCGAGCGTCCTGGACCATCCGGGAACGACGCAGCGACAGTGAATGGGCGACGTGCAGGCCGGGACTGAATGGCAATGCCGAGCCGGAAGCGGGCGGAGCTACAAAGCTCAACTCAGACTCAGCAACGAAGCCAGCCCAACTCTAAGACGGTCACGTAATCCTGATGGGGTCCACCGGGCCAGCGAGGAAAGTTGCCTTTTGGAAAGAAGATGGACCAGAAGGGGTAGAATCGAGTCGACGTGAATTAACGAATCATGCACAGCAGCGTCGAGCACAGCAGAGCACAGCAGGAGCCGGCGAGCGGTGGGATACGGCTGATGGTCACGAGCGAGGCTCCAACGGCGACCAGGCAAGTAGACGACGGCGGTGAGGACGGATCGTATGGCGGGTGGCGTGCAGAAAGATTCCAGGCCGTGGAAAGCGAAGTATCCGGACGCAATGCAGAGGTGGCGGCCAGAGAGAAGAGCAGAGCAGAGCAGAGCAGGTGAGGGAGCAGGTGAGAGCAAGATCAAGAGCACGAGCACGAGCACGATACACGTCTTTTGTACAGAGCCGCAGGTTATCGCTTGTACTTGTAGCGGCAGGCGCAAGGCCGGGCATCTCGCTGGGTGGCGGGGGCAGAACCTGGAAGGCACTGAGCAAGATGCACAAGGCAGGTGGAGACGGAACTTGGTGGCTGCGAGCTAAATCAGCATCGAGGCCTATCGGGGATCGGAAGGTGGGCGGCAGTGGCCCTGCTCCTGCCTTGGGGTGCTGTAGGTTTACATCGTGGTTTAGCGCTTTGTACATGGCGCTAGTCGTCTTGGGACTAGTCGCACTCGTCAGAAGCCGTTCTGTGGTTCTTTCTATTTTTTTCTCCGCCCCTTCTTTCCTTCGCTCGGGTCGGGGGGGCGAAGGCAAAGGGACGAACGAAAAAAAAAAAATGGCAATGGCAATGCAAACTCAAAACTCGGCGTCTACCGTACTAGAGTATCGGCATCGCCTAGCATGCCTCATGCCCAATAGTTTCTCCGGCCAGTATTGGCAGCGGGGATTTATTTTCCCATCATGTTTGGAAGGGGAAAATTCCAGAGAAGAATGGGAAGATATGGCGAGTGGGAAGAGAAGAATAGCTCCTGAATCAGGAGCGCTTGCACCGTCGACCGGAAAGCCGCCTTTAACCCTTTCCCCCCAGCTGCACGAAAGCGGAGGACAGGCAGGCCGGGACGGAGATCTCTTCCCAAAGCTGGACCAGACTATGCACTGCCGTCCCAAGTACCTGGCAGCCTGGCAGTACCTCGGGCGGCGCCGTAGATGCCCTTCACCGCGGCGTACACAGTACCTCGGTGTGCAGAGTTGCATGATGGGTTGCAGGTTGGCAGGCACGGGGGGAAATGCGGTGCCACGGGGCGAGTCTGGTGATTTCCAGCGTCGGTGGGCAGTTCTTTCCTATTCCATCGCCGTGCACACGCAGCAGGGGAAGGAAAGAGTGGGCGGCGCCGAAAAGAAGCGAGCGTCAAGCGTTGAGCGTCGAGTCGAGAGAGAAGGCGCGACATGGACGGACCCGAGCGAGGAGAGACAGACCTGAGGGAGAGACGGAGCCTGCGGGGTACCTGTGTGGACTTTCTGACCGCTGGTAGAGCGCTACCGACCTGCGCTGCCCGCTCGTGTCGGCCAGGTATTGTTTCGTACTACTAGCACTACCTAGGTAAGGTAGTACCAGCAAAAGATCAGTCATGGCCGTCACCTGGGCTCGAGGGGAGATGGGGCACCAAAGCACCGACCCGGCCAGTCGGCGACGGCGACTCCCCAACTGGCAAGAGACGGACGGCACTAGAAGCCCGCTGGAAGCCGGCGAAACTCGAAAGAGAAGAAAAAGAGGGAAGGGAGGGAAAAACCTGCGCTGTCAAACTTGTCTCGTCCGTGCTGGTCTCACCCCGAAAGCGTCCCGCCGAGGCCGCTAGAACGGCGCTAGAAAAAGAACAAGCCTCAGCAAGCTGGTGATCCCTGCCCCGAGCAAAAGGGCGCGCGTCCCCATTCGGCAGCGCGTCACCCGACAATGATTGGGTGGCTGTGGCTCTGCCGACTCGTCACATCCCTTGGGGCCTGAATCGTGCCACGGCTGGGATGACGATTCGACGCCGCCAATGTCATGACGATGCAACGTGCCGCCAACACGCACAAGGGCCCAATGCGGTGGACCTGGGCACTGGGCACGTAAGGTAGTGTTAGTACTTGTAGGTAGGGCGGACGGGCTACGGGGAAACTACCTCAAGATACTTGGAGTCTGCGGCTCGCGCAGTGGACAATGGTCGTATCCTGAGCGTATCGTCAAGTACAGCTTGGACAACCTTCTGAAGAAACTTGGACACAAACTTGTGTTGGCCTGCGCACGTCACATCACATGTCGATGCAGCGCATTGCACCAAGACATACTCACAAAACCCCTTGCTTTGTCTTGCTATTTTGCTCTGCTCTCCCTCTGATTCAGTGCCACTGCTTGTGCGGAATCGTGTCCATGAAGCATCAGTCGCTACACGTATGACCTCCTTGCATTCAGGCGTACCGACCAGTTAGTAGCAGCCAGTACGACACGACGACACACCAAGCCAGCCAAACTATGCAACCTACCGATGTGCATCTGCTGCCACTGCCACGTAGGCAAAATCAGAAGACACGAAAAGGTGAGAATGGGAAAAAGAAGCCGAGTGGCACAGGCCAACAACCGCCAAGGGTCGCTGCAGTAAAGATTCAGTGACAATGAGAGGTGGGAGAACCATATTAGTAGATCGTTTTCGCCTCCCAACTAATTCTGCTCGTGTGTCTCGCCGGCCAGCCCGATTCAAACACATAGGTACGAGATTGTACTCGTAACAGCACCAGGCAAAGGAAGATCGAGCCCATGCTCGTGTACACCGCTTCATTCTGTAAATTTAGCAAGCTTCGTCCCTTGCTCGAATCGCACAGGGCGAGCAAGGCCCTGCAGTGTCTTTGCGCTGGAAATGATACTACTACTACCCGGTTTGTCATTGCTACTGGTCGATTCCATGTCCACCTCTCCATACCGGTCAGTATCGTATGCAGGTGCCTCTGAACGGCAAGAACGGGGTACACGATGCCTATTACTATCCTTCACCTCTACTCTGTGCCGGGTGCTCGCACAGCCATGGATCCGAATGCTTTTCGTCAAGTCTGGGCACTAATAATAGAGATGTCATCCAGTAGTACTACTACTAGTGCCAGTGATGCTGTAGTGAGGATAGTGTGAGCAAGCAGCAGGGCAAGGGATCTGACTAGGTAGACATGGCAGATGTGCTTGTGCTCGTCCAGATGCAGTCTTTCAAGCTGACATTTACATGGTCCCTTGTTTTGAGCCTTGCTCTGAATCAGTGGCCTGTCAAGAATGGACCAGCAACCTTTGTCTTTTTTTTTTTTCTTGCGCAATAGAGCATTATTGATTGACACTGTACGGTATGCAGCCAACCCCACGAAGTACGTACGAAGTATTGCCATGAGCTGCAAGATGTCCGGCATGGAAGGGAGATCATCATCGACTCTACCAGATATGCACCTCAAGGTACAGTGTGTTCTTGAAAATGGAAGGTCATGATACGTCATATATCTTCACTTTACCTTGTTCCATTCATCATCAAACAAAGATCTCCCTGGTCGGCAATCCAGAGCACCACCGATCGGTCGAATGGCCAGTACCCTGCTACCACTGCATTGACCAACACATCTCATCACACACAGTTGAACAGAGACCCAGTACAGAGTCACACCGAAATCAATTTCAGACGATATCTACCATTCATGATTTCCACTCGCCCAACCCAGAAATCGCTTCAACTACCTTGCCTTCCATGCAACCCCTGATACACGATGCTCGTGTGCTCTTGCAGTGCCCGCGTCCTACGTTGATATCCACGTCACGGAGAGGTGCAAGTGTATGAGACCATTGTGTAATTGTAAACTTGTTTTTAACTACTCGAGGCCTGATAATGCCAATGCCTGAAGTGTACCCTTTGCCATGCCTAGAAATATACCAGCAGTGAAACCTTTGCTGTCCAAGAACCCAAACCGAAACCAAAGGCAATTTATGCCTGACCTATAAGTGATGCCGCAGTGACCTTTGCCAAGTCCCAAGAGAACAAAATCCATTTCCACACAAAACAATGCCCATTCCAATCATAACAATACCAGCAGTAGCCCTTTTCGGGTCTGGATAATCAATTCCATCCAACTCCTTGCTGCAAAGCAAACTTTCCACCGCCAAAACCGCAGACACAAAAAAGAAAAAGAAAAAAAAAGGACAAAGAAAAAGGAGTACAGCACTTGACTGGGCTCATTCCCTCCAGAGGGTGAAATCTCCCTCAAATCCTCCATTCAGAAACATTCCGGCGATTCGAAGCCGCTGAAGGGAGAGTTGTGGCGAGCTATAGTGCGTCATGGGGTCAAGACCGAGAGCCAGACACATTGCGTTGGTGATTGTGTGAACACCACAGTCGTAACTGTTGGTTTGAGGAGGAGACATGATGTGCTCGACCGTCCATGGCTCGGTGTAGTCCTTGCCAAGCAGATCCTTCATCCATTCCATGGCCAGCTCGGGATGAGTGGAGGATCTGTTGAAGGAGTCCATGTGAACCACGGTTCTCTCACTGGGCTTGAGCGCCAAGAGCGTCCAGTGGTAGGATTCACAGATGGGAATGAGAACGATGTCCAAGTCGAGGAAGGATGTGGGAAGCACACCGGCCTTCCTCAGCCATCTCTGTGACTGTCGGCCCCGTGTTTCCATCATCTTCGGCCAGAAAAAAGAGTTCAAGGCGAGACATTTTCGTTTCTTGGTGAATGTTTCATTCTGGAAAACTCCATTGGCGAGGTTGATCTGCTTGTCGAGTTCAGCGAGAGCGCCGTTCACAATCTCATCGTTGAGCCAGCTCTTGGCTGCAACAACAGTGATGAAATCGCGTCGGTGGAGGGGGATGC
This sequence comes from Trichoderma citrinoviride, assembly GCF_003025115.1. Lineage (NCBI taxonomy): Eukaryota > Fungi > Ascomycota > Sordariomycetes > Hypocreales > Hypocreaceae > Trichoderma > Trichoderma citrinoviride. The sequence goes on from NW_020194730.1 coordinate 64,128, forward strand.
CTTGGCATGTAGTCGCGAGAACGGTGGTGTCAGGCTCTTTGATGGTCTTGGAGACCCTCTGAATCCATTCCTCGGAGAGATTGGGGATGATCTCTCGGGGACCCTTGGAGGCTCTGAGCATCGCCTCCTTCTTGACAAACAACCTCGCGTGCCATTCCCGGGATGCTTCGAGGGATTTCTGCGTCTCCTCCAACTTTCGTTTCTCGGCAAGGCGAGCTTCCTCCGCCTGCTGGTGAAGGTTTCGCATCTCAGCCTTCGATTCATCGCTGATAGTCAGGGTTCGAAGCGCCGAGGTAGTGAGGATGTTATCGATCCTCTTGAGTGGGTTGGCATTTGATGTAGCTGAAGATTGGAGAGGTGAAGCGCGCGAGGCTCGGGATCGGCTAAACTTGGACTCGAGTGCTTCGTAGGCTCTCTGCTCAGTTTCGCGCCTCTCGTAGACAGTGGGGCTCAGCCAAAGGTCCTCCTCTGTCTCTTCGTTGATAGCGGTGAGGGGGTTGGCGTTCTCTTTTCCCTTGTCGTTGTGGGCAATGAAAGCCGCGACATCAGTGAGAACCTCGTCATTGTTGTAGATGTTCGTGTTCATGACATTAGCAGTGTCCACTGGGGCCTTGAAGGCGGCGATGTTTCTCATGATGTCGGAACTGGCGAAAATGGAAGAGTCGCTGAGCAGCTGACTGTCATCTTCCACCATAAAGGGTGGCATGGATGAGACCTCCTCTGCGGATTGTTGGTCCGCATTTTCCCTGTCGAATTTGGCGGATAACTCGCGCCATTTCATCAAGACGGTGTGCAGAGCGTCATGAGAGCTTGCACTTGTTTCATATACTATATAACAAGGTTAGCAAAGTCCATCTGATTTAATGGAGACGACTCACGAAAAGTCGTGACGACGGAAAGTGCCCCCATGAGGAGGACAAAAGGCATGACAACAAATGTGTCTATGAGAGTGATGAACATGATGACGACCTGCGTTTTCTATGTTAGCCAGACTGCTAGAGTGGACATAACGGAGGTCTGAAAGCAGGGAACTCACGCCTACGGCTCGTCGTTCGATAAGTGTGGTGATATGTCTGGGCTCCTGCATTTTGAAGAGCCGTGTGAGTGCGAGTGGAAAGAGAAAACGTTGTGAAGCAGGAGCAAAAAGCGTTCGAAAAAGCTGAGAAAGCACGAAGACGATGGAGTCGAAGCAAAAGCGCAGGGAGCAAAATACCTGAATGGATGAAGAGAAGAAGAAGCAAGAGAAACTCTTGCAACAGTGGGCGGACGCGAGAAGGACTAATATCTCGGGCCAGCAGCGACGAAAACGACTTGTTGAGGCGGCGCCGCCGCAGAAACGAGCTGTGCGAGATAGACTTCCTGCGGTTGGGGAGGGCGAAGCATGCTGCGATTGCGATTCCGATGCGATATAACAATGTTGCCGAAGAATGGGGAGGGGAAAAAAAAAAAGACTGATAAGAAGACGGGTGAGTATGCCGTTGTGGTGGTTGATGATGTTGTTGAGGAAAAGAAGAGGAAAAGGTTGGCGGATCGGTGGTTGAAATAGAAAAGCTTCGGGGACTTTGGGAGGGAAGTGACGCCACAAAGGAAACTACTTCCGCCGCTGGTGCGCAGGGCAGGTGAGTTGCAGGTGAGAAGGAAGGTTCGCTGGGGAAGGACTTAGCGGAGCCTTTAAAGTTAATTTACCCGGAAAATCTCCGGCTCAACAGTCCACCCCCCGCAAAGTCGCAGCCTCGCCGCGATGCAAGCGCGTGATTGGATCCAGCTGATGCATCTCGGTGGGCCTTTCTCTTCTGACAAGGAGAAGGCTGGCGAGGCTCGCTTTTATTTCAACGTCAGTGATGCTTTTTTTGGTGCTTGATGCATTTTTCTCAGATTGAAATGAAGGGCTTTGCGCCCATGGTCCTTATGACGGCCGAGGCACGCATTCACCGCCGAAATGCTCGATATTCTACTTTGCAACGTACTTGAGCATCGGAGACAACGAAAGTATAAGTACCTTATGTTGAGGGAAACTGCTGGGCAGATATCTCGGTGTCTTTTTCGCTGGCTTTGGGCGTTGACAAGCATAACCCAAAGGTATAGGTTTCCTCAAACCTTATATAGTCTCCGAAACTCTCTTTGTTTTTACCTGCCGATCTCAGCGCCTCCTTGAACTGTTGAACCACGCACGCAGTCAACATGTCCAACACAAGATCTGTCCTTTACTGGGCCATTCACTATCATTATAATCCCTCTGCAGTCGATACGCTCAATGAGCTCAACCAGAATCAACAAAAGTTGAATCAAATTCACCTCACATTCATTAAACGTTAAATCTAGATTCGGCGGCTATGTGTACCACAAGTACCTGTATCCGAACACATGTCCTCAACACCCAATGGGTTGACACACGAAATGCAAGAGCTCGGTAAAGGCCACGCAAGCACGACAGAGAGCTCTACAGTTGAGCAGCAACGCTTCCAAACTTCTTGGTGCAAAACGCCGAAAAATACGCGTTGAGGGCGTCGACGGTGCCTGACCCTTCCACCAATGCCGCCACCATGCCAACATAGCCGTCTGGTCGAACGACAACCACGCCACCTCTTTCCTCGTCGAGTCCCATCTTTGCGTGTGCCGGTGCACGTGCGTCAGGCACACGACGATCCCACCTGTCGTCTGCGTAGACGTGGTCGCGGTACCGACCCAGCGCGCCAGGGGCGTCTCTTTGAATCTCGATGCAATGCCTCTTGGCTGCGAAGATGGTGCATAGCGTAAAAAAGAGGCTGTGGGGATTGTGCTTCTCATGGTGTGAGACTTCGTCAATATCGGGTCGGATGTAGGCTGCGTAGAAGGAGCTGGCGTTGATCAAGTGATCCGCCAGGTCGCGGACGGCAGCCCGGTTCTTGACCGGATCTCCAGCAAAGATGAAGATGCGGAAGGACCCGTTGAGGGGGATCTCTTGCTCGAGGTGTACCACGTTGGCATCGACGACTCTGGTCACATCGGCAATCACGAAGAGGCGCCCTGACTGTAACTTGGTGCCTTTTGGCTGCATGAGGGATGACTGGGCTGGATGATCTGGTGACCAGTTGAGCGCGTTGGGCTGGTAGGAGACGCCGTAGCCGCTGGTGAACTCGCACGATTCCTTGAAAGTCTTGATGAAGGCATTTTCGGTATCCTGGTGTGCGTCTGGCGTTACCTCCGAGGCCGCCTGTACCTCGGAAGTAGCGGGCGGCCGCTGAGAGAAGAGCTTCGCATATCGATTGTCAAAGTCCAGCAATGATTGTGCCACTGCCTTGCGCTCAGACTCGTACGTTTTCAGGATTTCTCGGTTCGCAAATCCGCCCTCGACGGCATGGATCTTCCAAGCCAGATTCAGCGCGTCCAAGAAGGCCGTGTTCATACCCTGGCCTGCCTTGGGCTATATCGGTCGTTACGTTATTATTCGTTGCCTGCATCATACGAATCGGGGATCGTCACTTACACTATGCGTGTGGCAGGCGTCGCCACCCAGGAAGACTCGCTCATCCAAAGTGTATCTGTCTGAGATGCCCTGGCCAATGGGATAGACAGAGTACCATTCGACATGTTCCCACTCGATCGAGTACGGTTGCAAGATCTTCTTGGCGGACGCTTGCACCTCTGCTTCGGTGGCGGTTCTCCTCGGGCTCCAGTCGGGATCTGTGGAAGACGCAATCTGGATATAGAGACGAACCATGTTGTCTTCACGCGGGATGACCATGATGGAGCCATGCGGACTGCGTATCGTACATTTCATCTACGAAGAGATTAGCATGCTTTCAAAAAGGGGCATGGAGAAAATTCAGGGAGCTGACCTTGATGTCAGGAAAGTCGGTATTGACAACGCCATCCATTACCCCCCAGACATAGGCGATTGGGTCTTTGTGCTGTACGCCAATGTTGAGCTGCTGCCGGATAAAGGACCTCGCACCCTCGCCGCCAAAGAGATACTTGGCGTAGACCGTCTCCTTTTCCGTGCCGTTGACATGTTCGAGCTCAACCTGCACGGGGTACTCCGAGGTCTCGGGGTTGCGAGTCTGGAAGCCTGTGATTGTCCAGGGCCGCTGTATCCTGGTGCCGTTCTTCTCGAGGTCCGCGATGAAGACCCTCTCGATGTGGCCCTGGTGCAGCAGCGTAGTGAAGGGATACCGGGCGTCGATGAAGTTGGGGCAGCTGGCCCAGGTGCCCGTCCTGGCAATGCCCTTGCCGGACTCCGAAGGGTCCCAGAAGGCGACTTCATAGACACGGGCAGGCTTGTGCGCCATGATGGCCGACTTGAGGCCCATGTTCCGGAGGAGGTCGAGCGAGCGAGGCTGGATGCCGTCGGCTCGACCGGTGGCCGTTGGCTCCGGCCTGTTGTCAATATGCTTTACACGGTATCCCCATCGAGACAGGCATGTAGAGAGCATCAATCCCACGGGGCCGGCCCCCACAATCACTACCGCCAGTCAAGTCAGTATCAAGCCCGGTGTAGCGCTACTGGAAGGGTTCTCGGTGAAGCCGTACCGACGTCATAGTTGTGGGAGACATCTTGACACACGAGAGCAGGAGACATGGCGCTCTCCGGGTCGTGGAGTCAACGACAGGACGGAGGCAACAAGAGGCGCAGACACGACTCGCTCGCTGGCTCAATGGTGATTCAGCTTGGGCAGAGAAACTCGAAGAATGGATGATTACAGATGCAACGTAAGCCAACGTAGAGGGACGGATATGGTAATCAAGTAATGACACTTTGGCAGGGAGCACGGAGTAGGCAGGCGGATCAATAGCAGTCAGACGAGCAGCAGGACGAGGACAAGATATAATGCACCACAGGCCCAGCAGCCCCAAATGCCGAGGAGGCGAAAAGGGAAGAAGAAACTACGTTCCGGTCCATGATACCGCAGACGACGCAGCCGTTCGGGAATGAAGACGGGAATCTGGATCTGGCCGCCAGTGGCCGAATCCGTGAGGGGGTTCCGTCCTTCTGTTCTTGCACTGCTCATGGGAAGAGGTGCAGAAAGTGGCACTAAAATCACGGCAAAGGAACTCGGGAGTGTCCATCATGGGGAATCTGGGTACAAGGTACATGCGCGTGCGTCGGAGAGCCGCCAATCGTAGCCGCAAGGGTGTCTTGACCCAGCTGGTACTAGTGACTTTTCCGCCTGAAAGGGGACCGGCTGAGGGCGAATTGCGGAGGTCTTGATTGGGTCGCGGTGGGAAGATGAGGAGGGTATCAAATCTCATCATTCAGCTGATGCAGGTGATGATGTAAGTTGTAGATATGATCATGGTTCTGCTTCTACTACAGCCTAATAATAGTACCTACCATCATATATCTATGTGCGTGCCTGCTTTGGACCGTGAAAGAGAACGCGACTTGACCGGATAATCTGTATCAGCGACTGCGGCTCGAAGAACCAACCACGGTAACAATCTCAATCAAAGGGTTGAATCATCCGCCGAGATACAGAAAAAGGCACATGCAGCAACAGCAAAGCCCGTGGATCCTTCAATCTCTTGGGACTGCGGCCAACCTGCAGAGAGCGAACGAAAAGCCGCTTTCCTTGGCCGTGCCCGGGAAGTCATCACGGGAGTCAAGTAGCAGCAGCAGCAGCAGCCAAGCAGGTGGGTTCGGCTTGGGTGGGGTTTTCTGGCATTTCCCATCTTCCTCGGATACTTACTCAGACAGCCGGAGATAGCCTGGGATTTATTAGCTGCGAGTATGTATGTATGTATCGTATCTGGGTGTTCAGTACCTAATTTATCAGCTCCGTATTTGATCTTCTTTGTTTGTTCGGGATAGAGCAGATAACTGAATCGTAGAGGTTGGTGTTAGTGCAGAGGCCATATTCTCGAGGCAAGCACGGGTACATCGTTGTCGCAACTCGTCGATTTGGTTCCATGTACTAAGGTACTATCTCAATCGTCGGATGAAGAACTGCATGGATTAAGCACTCCCGGAAGACATCCCATCTCCTGGTAACGATACGATACAATAAGATAGACTAGGACATGATACAAGGCCTTGTAGATGACTACATACGCGCACTGCCAATAGCAGCAGCTCAACATGGGATGACATGTAACTGCAGCAAGCACCAGGCCTGCAGGTGCCTTTGTACGAGAGCCGCAGCGAAATACTTGGCATCTACGGAGTACAAGGGGGAGCTTTGGGGAGGGAGACATTCCAAAATACTTGTACTTGTAGCAGTAGACCAGGCTTTCCGAATCGACTGCCGCCGGTCAGACTTGTGGGGAGGAGGAGAGAGGGAGGGGCGAAGCTCCAGAACGAGATCCCCATTGTCCCATGCAAGGGCAGAAAATATGGGCCATGTTGGGGGTTCAACGGAAGGACTTTGCGGGCTCGTCCGTCATGATACCTTATGCCCATATAATGGTACTACTATCATACAATATTAAAGGCTGTACATATGTAGGTACTTGAGTAAGGCAGTTGCCGATGAACTCCGTACAGAGTAACGGAGTAAAGTACTATTTGATAAAGATGCCGCCCCGCAGGCTGAAAAAACCAGGACTCCACCGTGGCAAGTCATTCAAATCACGGGCAGAGCCGTCGGCATATGCATCGTTTGTGTGTGCCTCCTTGGGCAGTATGGCAGTGTCCAACGGGAAGTGGCATTTCAATATTACTTCGTACTACTACGTACTGCCAAACACTCCGTATCTTCCGCGGTTTTGGCGCGACAAACTTGCTAATTTGTCAGATCCCCGATCCCGACTCTCGTCCGGGCGTTGAGCCTCAGATGGATCATCGGGATGTGAAAGTGAGGCTGACCCTGATGATGAGGGCCTGGTGCTGATTCAACAAGGGGGCGGTGGGAATCTCACGTACATGCGCATTATTTTAAATAGATTCTATGTAGTACAAGGTCAAGACATGTCAGCTCAGCAACGTAGCCGCAGCATCCAACTCGGAGAGCGTCGGGGTAGTAGCGCGAAATAAAGAGAGAGAGGCAAACAAAAGACTCGAAAAGAGACAAAACAGCTCTGAAGACCGAGGCTCGGTGTCTCGCAGACAGGAGACAAGGGGGGGAAGGCTCAAGGATTGTCTTCTTCAGTCGTGTCCCCGTGACTCGACACCCTCTTCATGATCCATTCGCGCGCCTCCGCGGCGTGCTCGTGCATCATCTGGTTCAGCCCAACCACGTTGCTCCTCACCACCGTTCCGAAGCGCCTCTTCTTGACCTTCTTGGTCAGCTCGGCGTCGGCCCAGCAGGCGTGGTCTGCCGCCACGTAGACGCGCGAGTTGTCCTTGTACCACGACGAGAGGTCGTTGTCGACGTCTGACTTGACGGGCCGAAGGTTCTCCGTCACAAAGTTGACAATGCCCGCAATCTTTTCTTTGCAATCTGAGAGAACAACAAAGTTAGTTAAGGCGGGTCGATACACTTTTTGCAAGCGGGACGTGATTTTTTTTCTTTACCTCTGTTGATCAAGAGCACCTTCACCCCGAGGTATGCATTGCCGGCGCCAATCAAGAAGATCTCGTTGGTGTCGTAGAGCTGGAGGAAGTTGTCCCAAAGGTAGCAAACCAGAGACAGGATTTGCTCTTGGATCTCCTGTTCGTTAAACCGGGGAATGTATGCGTCGACGTCCTAGCTTCAGTGTTAGACGAACTAGACCAGCGACATCAGGAGGGGTTATGGCACATGCCTCTTCACGGGTAACATAATGAGGAACATTGATGTCCATGATGCCAAAGCCCTGGCCAACAGCCCAGTCGATGTACTCCGTCACTCCGTCAACCTGCGAAAAAGTATGTAAGCTCAACGTTTGTCACTTCTATTGCGCGCATGGAATATGTAAACCTACCACCCATGCGTTGTGAGTATCTACAGTGCTGTCCACCGCATCTACTTGCGCCAACAGCTGAGGCCTGTAATCAGAATAAGCGACACCACCCAAGTCACGACGTTACAGATAGCGTTATACGTACGGATCATGTAGGATGACAAGAATCTTCTTTGCCTCGTGCAAATTGGGCGTGACGAGCACCTGGTTCTCAAAGGACTTGGATATCGTTTCTCGCTGTATATAGAGCGGGATCATGCCTCGCTGTATATAGAGCGGGATCATGCCGTGCTTCGACTGCGTGACCTGACGCTGCGCGTTTCTGATGACATCGTGAAGTCTGTCGGCGTTGAGGGCCTGGACGTCAGGTATGTCGACGATGCCCGGCCGCATGCACTCCCAGTAGGGGGCGTGATAGGCTTGCACCTTGGCTAGTGTTCTGGCAGCGTCCTTGTTGATCCCGGGGAGAACAAGCTTTGGCGGAGGCTCTCCCATCAACGTCCTCGCAACGGCCACTGCCGAGTTGGAGATCGCCTGGAGGTTGTAGCCGCCTTCCAGGCAGACGGCGACCTTGCCGTCGGCGAGGGACATGAGCATATGCGTCATGTGCGCGTAGCAAGCAGGCGTCACGAAGCAGCCGCCCAGCTCGTCGCCGTCCGCAGCATCGAATCCAGCCGAGATGACCACCAGATCCGGGTTGAACTCGTTCGCAATGGGCATCACAATCCTTTGGAATGCAGCCATGTATTCGCCATCGCCCATGCCTTGGTCGTGCCATCCAATGTTGATATTCTTGCCCAGTCCAGGGCCCGTGCCGCAGTGCTCTATACCGCCGTCAGGGGTCATGGGATTCGGCGGCTTGCCTGGGTAGAACAGGCCATTCTGGTAAACGTGGATGGATATGTAGAGGACATTGGGGTCCTGGTAAAAGATGTTTTGGGTACCGTTGCCGTGGTGGACGTCCCAGTCCAAGATGAGCACTTTGCGGCACTCATCCGGATAGTCTTGCTGGCACACCTTGACGGCTACGGGGACGTTATTGAAGAAGCAGAAACCCATGGGCTGGTCGAATTCGGCATGGTGCCCCGGAGGTCGGATCACGGCAAAGGCGTTCTTGACCTGGCCGGTAACCACGCTCTTGCAGGTCTCGATGGCGCCACCAACGGATAACAGGGCGGCCGGGTACGACATGCTGCCGACGTAGAGAGATTCGCGGCCTTGATCAAACTTCTTGGTCAGCTCACGGAGCTCGGCCGTGCTGATGGAGCCAAGGTTTTCCACCCAAGCCAAGTGCTCCGGGGAATGGGCAAGGCAGATTTCTTCCCGCGTCGCAGACCGGGCGGGGATCCTCCACATGTATTTCGTCGGGCAGTTCTTCATGATCTCCGGGAGCTCAGATTCAGGGCCCGTGTAGACAAGCCCCATCTTCTTGAAGGCCTTGAAGATTTCGTGGATGCGGCGGGGGTCCTCAGGGTGATGGGTATTCGGACTGAAGTCGGCGTTCATGTGCAGCTTCATCCGATCATCGTAGCAGCACCCCGTGGCAAGCAGACGGCGCCGCACCCGCTGCTGGGCGATGGTCTCCTCTATGACGCTCTCACTGTCCTCGTGGTATATGCTGTCCGAGGCAGTCTCGTCGTCGTGCACTTGCACATCCCCTCCTCCATGCCCGTTGAGGTTGGACATGTCGGTGTCCCCCATGATGTGGTCTTCGGACTCCATGGCTTCATTCCCAGCCATCATATGCCCGAATGAGATAGGCAGTGAGGAAGTCGTGCTTGGGATGACGGAGCTGGATCCCCCAGGCCCGAGGCCGCTGTATCAACCTGGGCCTCTGGCTATGGTGCTCACGGTTGATGCGTTGAGGATGGCATGTAAAATCTGCTGCAAGTATCAGCATAAGCACTCATGCCGCGATCTGGAGAGGATCAAGCTGCCGCGCTCATGAAGTCGGAGGTGGAAGGACTAGGTATATAAAGGAGGAAGAAAACACACGCAACGCTCACGCAGGGGAGAGCCGAGGATGGACGCGTAAGTTGAGCCTTGATAAAATCAGGCTGCTTCCGAAGATCACAAGCATGATGACAGAGCGAGATACCCGCCAACAGAGCAAGCACACAATCGTGAAACAACGACAGCAAGGTGAAGCAAGCCCGATGTGAACCCTGGATGCAGTGTGAATGCAACGCCGCCAGCCAACTCACCTGAACCCCCAGCAGCCTGTTTCCCCCAGCCCAGCCACTCCCTTGAGCAGATCGAAGTTGCAGAAAATGGGAGAGGCGCACTATGCCAGCGACGGCCGTGACGGAGAGGCAAGTAGAGGAAGTGAAGCCGGTTTGTGTTGGTGCAAATTGGGTGTATGGCTGGCCTGGTGCCTTCGAGAGGGATGAGATTGATAGCAGAGATAGAGGCTGAGATTCATATGAGACGAGACGCAGCGGTTCGTTAGTGAAGTTGACAGCCTGAACGCTTGGGCTTTTTAGCCCTGCTGAAGCCACTAAGCCGTGCGGTGAGCCTCAGCAGTGCGGTGGGTGGCTGGTGCTACTAACAGACCTCACTACATACCTTATTTTTATACTGGCCTGAAGCAATCAAACGATTCACGCTCATCGTTGGTGGCTCATCGTTGGTGGAATTTGTCCATTTTGAAAGAGGCTTCTATAAAGAGCAAGAGTCTATCCAATGTTTGTTTCGTAACAAATAAAAATCAAGTCTGGCGGGAGAGAAATGACATGGCAGCGCAAAGGTATGTATAACCCATCATTCTTAGGTACATACTCGAGGCAGGCTTCTCCCTGTAAGAGTGTCAAGAAATGGCAGAGTACGTATGAGAAGCCAGCGAATAGAATCCAAAAGACAAGAGTTTGCTGCTCTGCTTCAACGAGATTCAGTCTCGTCCAACGGATTTGGCGCCAGTCATGGGGCTTCTGGGCACAAAGAAGCAAACCGATAAGCTGGCCAAGAGGAATGAGACTGGTTGCTTGACGCTGTGTTCCCTCCAGGCTCCTCTCTTGGCCATGCTTCAATAGAATCCATCAGTGCTTTGAAATCCAACAGTCTAAATTAATCATCTAAAACGGAAGCAACATCGGCGCGTGTCGGACGCGTTCTTGAAGTAAATCATCTGCCAGACGAAAGATTGCCGTGCCCTGAAATCCATTTGTGCGCCACCTGTGATAAATACAATTCAAAATCCTGAGTGTCATCCACAGCACACCATCAGGCATATCGCCGCGATATCGCACCCCCCTCATTACCCCTTGTAAATCATCATGCCGGCTATGCAAACAGTGTCGTCTTGTCCAGCTCGTCCTTGGCCCGTCGGTTGCCGTTTGATCGGAGACCCAGATCGTCCTTCTTGGCGAAACGGCCGGCGGCTTGCTCCGCCCTGCCGTTGTGCCTTGCAGCCTTTGCCCTCCGAATGTCAGCCCGGATCTGGTTGGGAGAGACGAACTCTCTGTTCTCGTATATAATCGGTCCGCCGAATGAGCCCTCTTGTATCACCAGGGGCGTGAGAACGAATCTAGGTCCGATTTCGACGAGGTTGATGTCCGAGTTGCCGGATTTGCCGGCGCCGGCGGTTTCCTCGGACTCTTCCTCGTCATCGCCCTTGGTCTTGATCTTCTCGACTTCGCTAATTTGGTAGTTTCGAATCCAGATCTTGCCGTCCGCGATGCTGAAGCCCATGACATGGTCGATAAAGGGCTTGGACTTTCGCGCGCCCTGCGGAACGCCGAATGTGTGAAGGAACAACTCTTTCATGACGCGGAAATGCGGCTGCGTCTCGAAGGCGGCGTCAAATGAAAGGATTGGCCTCGAGCCCTTCAAGCAGTTGCCGGTGAAGTGCAGTTCCTCCATCGTGTGCACTGAAGGAATCTCTTGTTAGAACTAGACGTCGCAAAGGGACAATTTATCTATGCAGTACTCACGGTTCTGAAGGTGAAACTTGACAGTCGGGCCGTTGGGCACCTTGCTCATCCAAACGTACAAGTCCTTGCCTTTCCTCGCCTCGAAGAACAGGACGTTGTTGCAGTTGTAGAGTTCCGCCAGCTCGTTGAGCTCGCCTAGTCTGGATTTCGAGTCGAACTTTGCATCCTTTTTGCCATGAGGGAGCAGAGAGGCAAGGTCGTTGAGGAGGTGACGATGTCTGTGAAGATAGTGTTAGAAGAAAAAGCCCCGGAGCGCAATGCAATGGCATCCGTCGCTGCTGCAAGAACTTGCCTGTAGGTGACACCTCGGCTGGACAAGATCAGCACCCTCTGCTTGTTCTTCTTGACGCCATTGGTCGATGATTCGTGCTTTTCGCTGTCGCTCTTGGACAGGGACTTGTATACGGCCGCCATCTCGAAGGAATAGGGATTGCTTCAGCAGGTTGGTACAGGCGTCCAAGTTGCAATAGGTGAAGTATGATATAGCAGCAGCTGGTGGTTGCTAGAAAAATTTAGAGGAGCGCAAGCGATAAGCCGTCGAAATCCTTATCGAAAAATTCATGGAAGTGGGGCCCCCGGCGAGCGAGTCCAAGCCCGGCTTAGCGCTCGCTTGGACCAGCACGGCCGATAACTTCCATGCGGGTTCAAGTGTTTGTATCAAAAGGCGGAACGGACTCTGTTTGATTCCTATCGAGGGGCTGCCCTCATCGCGACATTTGGCAATGGAGGTCATGCTGGAAAAAAGACGATTCGTTTCATTAAGAATTCATGTAGCTACGTAAGATGAGAGGCTTCGTAGCCGCCATCGCAGAGATCAGCCCAGAAACCCCCCATCGCGACAAACAGAAATAACAAAAAGTCAAACGTGTCTGCGCCCTTCTAATTTGAAGAAAATAAAAGGGAAGCATCAGGCCCCCTCCTCGTTTCCTCGACCCGTCACAGTGTCAAAGCCTTCCGGTATGCGACGTACATTTTCGAAACATGCGACTATAATATTTCCTCGTTTCCCACATGTCGTTGGCATCATCATAACTGCGAGGCAGCTTAGCAGCACTTGCCGCTCTTGGAAGCCTCGTCGTCGGCCGCCTTGCTGAGTGAGATGTTAGTGCCAGCACCAATGGTGGCCTGGGCACCATCGCCGCTGTCGAGCGCCTTGCTGGATACGATCCGGTAGATTTCTGATGGGGGAACTGCGTTAGTGCTCATGTCGGCGAGGGGTTGGGGGAGAGGTGGAGGGGAGGATGGATCGCACCGGTAAGGATGTTCTGGAAAGCAAGCTCAACGTTGCTGGCGTCGAGGGCGGACGTCTCGATAAAGGACAGATGGTTCTCGCCTGCAGAATGACATTGGTCAGCGACAAACAAGGCCCGTCATTTGGTTGGATCTGGACCGCAAGACGCACTAGCAAATGCCTTGGCCTCATCCGTAGGCACAGCCCTCAGGTGTCTCAAATCGCTCTTGTTTCCAACCAGCATGATGACAATGTTTGCATCGGCATGGTCCCGGAGCTCCTTCAGCCACCTCGTGACATTCTCGTACGTCTGGTGCTTGCTGATGTCGTAGACGAGGAGGGCGCCGACGGCACCTCGGTAGTATGCGGAAGTAATGGCGCGATAACGCTCCTGACCGGCCGTGTCCCAAATCTGCGCCTTGATCGTCTTGGAGTCGACCTGGATGGATCTGGTGGCGAACTCGACACCGATGGTGGACTTGGAGTCGAGGTTGAACTCGTTGCGAGTGAATCGGCTGAGAAGGTTGGACTTTCCGACTCCAGAGTCTCCAATCAAGACAACTGCCAGGGCGAGGGGGGTCAGTATCAAATTCCAGTATCACAGCACCAAGGCAGTCGGACGCAAATGCGGCCACGAGACACAGGAGAGAGCGGCACCTTTGAAGAGGAACTAGTGGGGGGTTGAAGCATCGCCGTTAGCGTTCCGCCAGGTGTTCATTTCATTCGGGCTCGGGGCGATGAAGCGGGCGGGACCTACATCATACTCGTCGTTGGCCATGGTAGCAGCAGAGGCTGTGCGCGCGGTGCAGAGGAGGGTTTGGCGGGTAGATGCTGATGCTGGTGCTGCTGGGAGGCGGTCGGTCGGTCTGCTGGGAGAGTCGAGGTGTTCAGGATCAGGTTGTGGATGTGGAGGGGAAGAAGTGGCTGCGCGGCTCTGACGATTGGTTTACTTGTACTCCGTAGCCTCTGTACTTGTCCGGTAAGGTGAGGTAAGGTTAGTGTAGTCGGGTCGCTAAAAGCCACCTGGGGATTCGAGAGCTCGCTCAGGAGGCGCGTTTGCAGGCAGCGAGGAATGCATTTCCCGCAGCCTGGCAGCGACTTGCCCGCAACCGCACGCTCCCCTTGGCTCTGCATGAAACACCAGGTACCGCGGAGGTACCCAACCTCGACACCCCCCTACAACAGGTCCAGTGTTTGATGTTCCCAAGGTTAGCTTGGGTGGACGTGAACGGCCGTCGTCTAGCACAAGCGGCTTAGTGGTGCCCTCTGCTGGGAAGCACACCAAGCAAAATGCCCTTTGGGTGCTTGAGGAGCCCACCAACAAGGAGTGCCGGATGGAGACGCTGGACCCCGTTTTCTCTAGCACCAGAGCTACAGTACTGTCGTGTGGACGGAGCAATGCTTGTTTGTCCCATTGGCAGCTGCCCCTTTTTTCCTGAAACTTCTCACGAGCATCCAAGTCCATACAGCATGCAGAGTTCTGTAGAGTGAGTGATAACTCCTAAGAAGGTACCTAAAGTACATGTAGGTGCCTTACACGAACAAGGTACTAAAAGGAGCTGCCTAGCAACGCCACAGAGCGCCGCGTTGGTTGTGATGCAATTTCAAGTAAACAGATGCCTGTTAGACGCCCAAGCTACTGCCTACGAGGCCAACTCCAGGCGGGACACATGCGAGGCTCTCACCGCGTCCACCTCAGCAAGGTAGCAAACTGAAGCCGGTGGGACTCATGTTGGATACGTTAGGTACCAACCGAAGACCCTGTTTGCCTGTGGTTTCAACGCTGCCGATTAGATAAGCTCCCGACCCTCAGCGCCCCATGCGGTGCAACAGCGGAATCGAGGGCCCCTCAAGCCACTGTAAAAAAGGTGTGGTAGCTTGTGCGTTTTAGCAAACAGCTTCATGCAGCTTGTATGCATCACCTCCTCAGGCACGCTCAACGCTCCGGACAGTCTGTTGGCACAGAATAACCGCCGTCTGTCTCGCGCCCAGCAGCTCCCAGTCTAGTCCCCATAGTTCCATCCAGGCCAGAGGCAGACATGTTTGCTGTTTCGACAGCTGTGCACAGCTGCAATCACGTGAATGCAGTTTTCTTTCACTGTCTTCGCAAACAATCCAAGGCCAGGAAGACGGCCTAAGGTAGCAACCACCACGCTGCTCGGGCTGGACGCGGCTTCTCGCGTGAGCATCCTCGACAATGGCGTCTGGCGAGGTTGACGTGGGCTTTGGCGATGCCGTCTCGGTCACGTCCACGGATGAGGACAACGAGCCGGAGATGAACGTCGATGAAATCCTTGCTGAACGACATGTACGCGGAGAGCCCCACTGTCTGCTTCTGTGGCAGAACCTCCCCTTGAGAGATGGACTCTGGGAACCCAGAAGAAACCTGCCGGAGGAGCTGGTGGCGAAGTGGGAGCTGGCCAAGGCGAGGCAACGAAATGGATTGGCACCAAGATTCACCGTCCAGGACTGGAAGGATGCCGTCATGCGAGGATACGATGAACGATGTGCTCGGCACAACCGTCGCAACGTTGAGCGAGCAAGGCGCGGCCTTGCCCAGACGTTGTTGCCGCTTACTCGTCAAGGTTTGCTCGAAGAGCTCAGTCTATACGCAAATGACGAGGAAGACGATGGGCAAGGGCGGGGAGAATCTGGCCCGGATGATGCAGCTACAGCCCGCTCGGAACAGGGAGTGCCTCAAGATCTATTTAAGAACCACACATCATGTCATGAAAGGCAGCCTCGGCATGGCCCAGAACAGGCCTTGCCACAGCCTCTACCAAACAACGAGCCCCCCTTTCCTGCGAAGCAGCCTCCCGAAGGATCAGAACAGGGCTCGCATCAAGAATACCCGTCAAACAAGCAGCCGTCATCCACTATAAAGCAGCCTCCAGAAAGCTCAGAACAGGGCCTGCCTGAAGACTCATCACACAATGAGCTTCCTTCCCCCACGATGCAGCCTGCTGGAGGGATCTCGGGCCCTTCGCCTCAAATGGTACCGTCAATTGGTGCCCTCTCTCCCCGGAAGTCTTTGCGAGAAGTGCTCTTTGGACAACCTGACGAGAACCCGCCAGAAAAGCCAAGGCTCATCGTTCCTCCTCCTCCTCCTCCTCCTCCTCCCCCTCCTCCTCCTCCTATGAAGCTCAAGTCGGCACTGAAGAGCGCCGAAACCACCTCGCGAGGATCGGTTAGGTTCCTGATCCCGCCTTCAGAAGCTTCCGACGGGGTGCCGAGGCGGTTGTCTCTCTCCCAACGGGCACCTGCAGCAAAATCGGCAGCATACACGAACATCTTCACTGGCGGTCTTACTCGCAAGGGAAGACATACCCTGAGCCAGGTGGCGGCTGACCCGACAATCAAGCCCAAGCTTCTCAATTCGCGACTCAAGAGGAGGTTAGAGTTGCAACGCCGAGATCGGGAAGGGACAAGAGCGCCGACTCAGCTCCCATCCGGACTCATCTCTCTTGATCCCTACAACTCTCAGGCTCCGTCAGGCGAGCAGGCATCAGCCCATGATGCCAAGGGTGGCGATCAAGCCAACGGAAAGCGCAGGTCTCCAACGAAGGGCGTGGCTCACTGGGAAGATGAGCCGATGGAGTTAGACCAAAGCGAGAGCCTTTTTGTATCCGATGACACGCCATCGCCAACCTCGGATATTTTGGACCAGTTCAACGGCCACAAGAATAGTGAGCAACCAAACAGCTCAAAAACCATCAGCAAAGCGGTGCAGCTGGGCTCGGACAGCTTAAGTGGCATTACTCTTTCGTTCGACGGGCTACCTGACGAGGCAGATGCCAGCTGGGCAAAACGATTTTGCTCAGCCGAGCCGCTCATCTTCACACATACTTGCACTCGCCATGATTTCGCTTGTCAGACCGCTGAGGGTGGTCAACTGAAAATCATACCCCTCTGTGAAGGAGCTGTCTTTTCGCGTACCGAAAACGAAGCCATCAGAAACCTAGCGAGTAACCTCAGACTAGGTTCCATGGGGTTGCTGTCCATTGGCGAAGACTTCTGCATCTACATCTCCTTCTCTGAGGAACCCAGTGGTCAACCGACGCAAGACGCGAGTGATGCAAGCCTCTGGTACGTCCTTTTCGAGGCGAGCGATTCCGACTCCCTGGACCCATTGATGCTGTCTCCCGCTCCGCAGCTGAGACTGTCAGGTCTGACCACAGGAGATGAGAGATCCGCGTCTTGTTCAAGGCCCCTGAGTCGAGTCTTTGGGCCGACATATGAACAATTACTGCCTCCTTTCGCGAAAAATGCAGAGAGGCACAACTTTTTCATAGCTTTTCCCCCTCGTGCCGAACAGGAGGCTCTCCTGCTATGCTGGTGGCTGAGGGATAGCAACGGCAAGTGTGATATTCGAGCCACTTACACTCAAGGCCACTGGGACAGCTTCTTGAAGCTGAACCATGGAGTCGTCATTATCCATGAGGATGCACTGTGGTCGATACGCTTGTTTCCCGGGCTCCACAACATTCTACATGGCTCCCGGGCAAACTACATGTTCTGGATGTTCAGCCGCTCTCTCTCGCCAATCCGTGCACTCGGCTCTGCAGAGTCGCCGCCATCCCCTCTCGGCGATATCCGCCTTCACCGAGTGTTCGATCCTGGTGCAGCGTTCTTGGTCACGCCCAGCTTCTTCATCTCTGAGCCTGAGAATGCCTATTCGTTCATGAAGTGGTTCTGGATCAAATTCGTCAAAAATCCCGACGTGAGCCGACCTAGTAAATTGGTCTTGTGCGCAAAAGTAGACGAATGGATGAACGACTTGGGCCTGGAGAAGCTGCTCATGAGATACAGATGTCCGCTGAGGGCTCCGGAGGAGGAACGCGTTGCCAAGGGGATTTCCGACTCGGCAATAATGTGCCGGTTCAAGACTTTCAGGATGCTCCAGCAGCTGGTTGTGGACTCTTCCAGCGAGGTCGCCGGGAGAATCATCTTTGCGCCCGAGTCGATAGACGGCAACGATGAACAGAGCCTGGTCAATTGGTTCGGATGGTGGTCTACCCTCCACATACATCAGTATCGAAGATTTG
Source organism: Trichoderma citrinoviride (assembly GCF_003025115.1). Taxonomy (NCBI): domain Eukaryota; kingdom Fungi; phylum Ascomycota; class Sordariomycetes; order Hypocreales; family Hypocreaceae; genus Trichoderma; species Trichoderma citrinoviride. Next base: position 82,130 of record NW_020194730.1, read on the forward strand.
CCGTCGTAGGTTCCGGCCAGCAAACCGAAGCACGGCTCTCGAGGATCATTCGGACTCCGAACTACAAGAGCCCCTTGGTGAATGATCCGGATGGGCAGCCGTCAGTTCTTCCGAGACCGCCTGAACCATCGACGCCTTTTCCTGCGCCGCGGCAAAGTAGGGAGGATGAAGCCTCCATGGTGAGGTCGCGCCTAAGCGGAATAGTCGTCGACACCAAGCGTGGCTGGAGCCCCGCGAAGGTATACTGGTACCCCGTGGGCTATTCACATAGGGATATCTCCTTCCGTCTGGGAGATAGGAGTGACATATACCATACGTTCGAGAAGTGGCTTTCATTCTTCTGGGTTATTTTGGAAGCCAAGGGGACGAAGAAAAGCCCGCACAACTCATTAGCGGGGCTCTTCTATACCTTCGATGAGGATCAAGCTTCGTCGCTCACGATCCACAACGTCCAACGCTCACCTTGGGCGGCCGTGCTTCGTCCCGAGAACCCGCATAGCCGGCCGTGGAGGAGCTCAGAGCTATTCATCTGGGATACTCGGTACTCAGACAGCATCAGCAAGGGCAAGAAATTCTACTCTTCCGATCTCCTCGAGACTCAGCGCCGTCTGATCGACTACGTGGGAGATAGGGCATGGGACAGCAAACTGCCGCTCCAAAATGTCTGGGTCGGCGCCTTCGGGAGCCATCCAGCCGGTGTTACTGCCATGGACGCCACGCTTCACTGGCTTGAGAACGTGCCGCTAAAGGTTAGAGACTGGATACCTGCACCTTCCAAAGATCTCACCGGAAGAGGTTGGAGTCTTGTCTCCCCTGAGAGGCCCCCGGAGGACCGGTGGGAGGACCAGCGGGAGGAGCGGCGGGAGTACCGGCGTGAGGATGAGCGGGAGTACCGGCGTGAGGGTGAGCGGGAGTACCGGCGCGAGGACGAGAGGGAGTCTCGACGAGAGGACGAGCGGGGGAATCGGGCCGGGGATCGGAAGGGCAGCCTGGCCTCCGCCCATAGCGAAACAAGACAGGAAAGTCTGCGGTCGGATGACGACACAGGGCCCCCAAAGGTCATTTTCCATCCGCCAAGAAGGAGCGATGGCAGGCAGGAAACGTCTCAATGCACGAATTGGCTGTATCACGAGGCGCAGCAAAACGACCCCCAGCTGGAAGGGAGGGAATTCGCCTTCGCCTTCAAGCCAACGATGGAGTGGTACAGCGCGCAGATGAACGAGGGCCGAGCGTTTGAACATATCGCGGTCTTGCCGTGGCACGAAGTCTTCAAGAGATGGAGAGTCGACAGTACGTTGCAGAGAGGAGGCTGAAGGCTTGGTCAGTCTGGCGTCATCGACGCGAATCGCTTCAACTACACAAGAGTGTCTGTCAACGATGGCATATGATGGTTGTCTCCTCACTTCTCCCCCTTTTCCTAGCCGATGGCCATGATGGCTTTTGGAGCTCTGGTGTATATAAGCAGGGAGGAGTTGACCAAGGGCCACGAGAGAGGAGTTTCAAACGCAAGGATATATTTTGGACGTGGACCCAAAGGGGCCACAGAGTACGCAATGTTATACAAGATGTCATTATTACTGTATGTCAAGAATAACCCAAAGGTCAACGGCAAATCAAAGAAATACGACCTTTCGCTAGTTTAGATGCCTGAAGAAAATGCCTATAACAATGGAAGCTGTGAACCATGCAAACAACACGCCATGCAAATCTCCCGCTGTCTTTTACCTGGCAGATGTAGGAAACGTCCTCGCACTCAGCAGTACGCCCTTTATCCTCCTGATGTTGTCCCTTACTTTGCGTATCTCGTCTTCCGAATCGGGCTTCTTCTTCCTCTTGTCATATCCCCCGAATAGCTCAGCGTGATGCCCGTACGTCATGGTATCCAGGTCGTCACGGAAAACGTCCAGCAGGACCTTGATGTCCTGGGAGTCGGTGCTCTGCGAGGTGAAATCCTCGGTAAGCCCCTTGAGTGACTTTGCGAATTTCGAGAGACGCTCCTCTTGGAGCTTCGACTCGGCCTCGCCCTTGCTCTGGAGCGATGAGGTAGAAGGGCTGGTGGGGAAGGATGTCTGGGTGCCGACGTCGCGGTGGAACATTTCAGACGGATCTTCCTCGTTTGCGTCCGTTGCGTTGGCCACAGCAGAAGCGGACTTGTACGAGGGCACGACGGAGACGGTGTTTTCGAGCTTGGCGACGATGGCGTCGAGCTTGCTTGCCGCGGTCTCGTGCAGCTCGATGCGCGCGCTCGTCTGCTTCTCCACCATTGGCTCGACGGCGAACTTTGTCGTGCCGTAGATGAGCGCGGACAAGCCTCCAAAGGCATACAGCGTGTTGAGGAGTCCGTTTGTGGTGACCAGGGGGGGTGGGCGCTGGGGCTTGGTGAGGAACTCGGGGTATGTCACGACGGGGGGGCGTTCGCCGGGTGCGAGGATAGGGGTGGGAGATGGAGAGGCAGAGGCGGCGGCGGCGGGTTGTTTGGGGGCGAATGATTTCTCGAGGACCTGTAGGGCTTTTTGGTTGGATTCCTATCGCGCAACGGGGTGTTAGTAGAGGAAAAGCATTTCGGGAAAGGGAGTAGTAGGGATGGGGAGCATTTGTTTACTTACGTCTGTTGGCGCTGGTGTTGCGTCCTTGGCCTTTGGTGCCTCACCCTCCTCTTCTTCTTCTATGCCATCCAAAAGGTACCTGATATCGGCATCGTCGACGCCCTTGGACTTTAAAAAGTCGGCTTTGGTGTGTCGCGGAGCGGCTTTGACGGCGTCGTCCTCCAGAAACCGGCGCGCGACCTGCAGCCTGTCCGCGTGGGCTTCATCTCCATGCTGTTGCGCCTGCGACTGGGACTGCGCCTGCGCCGTGTGCTCCGTGTTGGGTTCGTGTTCGTCGTCGTCGTCGGCGGGCGCGTTGAGCTGCCATTTGGGGACGCTGTCGGGCGACGATTTGTCTTCTGAGTCGTCCATCTTTGTCTGTGTCTCTTGTGTGGGAAATCTATCTTCACATCAGGAGTGAATGTCAGCTGGAGCGATGGCATCGGATTGACATTTGGGAGGTCGGTTGGCCGGGTAAGACCCGGCTTTGTCGCAGGCCTCGGCATGTGCAGGCGCAGCACTGAGGCTTACCAATGTTCCGAGCCAATGATACTTTCGTATTGTAGCTGGACTTGCTGGACCATCCGCCAATTGCATGGGGTACCTTTAAAGTACCTAACGCCGACCACACCTTACCAGGACTTCTGATGCCTGTAACTGACAGCACCTAATGCTGAAAGCATTGGATCACCACCCACTGCGATTGTAATTTCTCGCTATGTTGTGTGTCTTGATATTTTGTTCATATTTTATGAACTACCAATTGATCGCCAAGCATAGAGGCATCTTCTAGTACCTGTGTCGTGCTGCGACTCTGCAGTGACCAAACGGTTGATCCAACGCTACCCTGAAGTGACATCGAGTGTGACGGGAGCACATTGCAGATAATGGAGGATTATCCGCAAAGTCTAGATGCCCAGAGACGGCGAACAGACGCGAGTCCAGTCAATGAGGCTCGGATCGCTTCATCTTCAAGAAATTGAATCAATTCCAAAGCAAAGACAATGATGAACCTCGTAGACAACTGCTTCTGATCAAGTCAACGCCGGACCAGCAAAGGCGCTGTTAAAGTCACAAAAGTGGGCCTAGGGGTCATCCAACTCTCAGTCGTTCATCGGCTCCCTCAACACCAAAAAATCAACACGCAGTTGCGATACAGCTGCAGAATAAGAGCCGTGGCCACCAAGTAGTGCTGATTTACTTGCAATTGCGGCTACAATTATCCGGCAGACGAGACTAGACGCCTTTGTTCGTCTTGTTTTCTCCCCTCCCTCGCGCCTTGGCGATCAGCACCGCCGATTTGGAATTTGCGGCTTCACGTTGACACTCGCCCTGCCGTCTGCGGGATCAACGCTCGACAGCCGTCAGACTCGCCCTCGCTGTTGGAGTTTGCGACAGAGGTGCACTCAGCAGAAGCACCAACTACGACTGCCCGCGCCATCGGCTCAGCGTGTTGCATCCATTCCTCGAAACAGGGACGCAACAGGTCCCGCGCGACTGATCCTGGCAGACCTGCTCTCGCATACGCCTGCAGCACGCGTATCGTGATTGCGCCGCTTGGGTCCATCAAGAACCACACCGAGAACAGCCGTCGTTGGCTGCATCTGCCGACAAAGGCATCAGGTAAGGCGACCCGGCAGTTCCTTTTGTTCGTCGTGGACGATTCTCAGCCTCGGCGGATGTGATGCGCCATGATCGGCTACCTGTTGCTGCGCTGCGTCTGTCGCCGTGATACGGGAGCCGTTCCCACGGATAAACCAACGGTGAAACTTGATCCATCACTTCATCCCGATGGACGAGGCCTTACCCACAATCACTGGCTTCTGTGACCAGCGCCATTGACGGAGGCTGTCGAGTGCAGCATCCCGACAATCGGCAATTGGCGATAGCCTCATCCTCGCCTCCCTCTCAAGTGATGAGGTTGAGCAATCCTGCGTGTGTCTCGTCGAGGTTGTAGTCTCGTTGGTCGCGGAGGAGCGAGTGCACAACTATTAAACACGCCTGGCTGCTTCATTGGTCCGGCGCCTCGACGTCGACGTCCCTCTCCGGCAGGGTTGCGTGGCGCGAATGGCAAGCAGAGCTTCCCCAAGAGCCAACCCGCGGCAGAGTTGCTGTTTTGGGTGCTGGATCAGCTCTGGCCGTGGAAATTTATTTGCCTGAGCAGATGCTCGCGTCCGCACATAATCCCAGATGCGCGGGCCTGCCTTTAGTGGCTGAATCCGAGCTTATCCCAACGAACGACGACGCCGCAGGTGCACGTCACTCAAGCGATCCCTCTTGCAAGCACCCGTCACTGTTGCTCGCATGACAAGAGACACACACGGTCGCGGCGCAGCACAAAAACCCACAAACGCGGCATCAGCCAGACATTTCCCCCGGGCATCTGCCAGTGCAGACGGCGCTCATCCCCCATCATCCTCAACATGTCGTCACGTCCGCGGCGGTCGGCCGCTGCAAAGGCCAAAGAAGTGATTTCTGTCCACGCCAGATGGGCTGACAGCGAAAAAGAAGACTCAGGTACCAACATGTCATCATCACGAAGGACGGGACGCGCTGGTGGCGCGGCGGCCTCGCGCGATACCGCCTCCTCGCCAGAAGAGACGCATCTCAGCGTCACCGTCAAGCTCCCAAACAGCAAATCACGGCAAGCTGCCAGGGGAGGCAATCGCCGCATCGACCCGTTTGAAGGTGGCGAAATCGTGACCGGGAAGCGCAATCGCGGCGGCAAGAAGAGCTATGTGATAGACTCGAGTCCCGACGACGAGGAAGAGGAAGAGGAGGAAGAGGTGGTGGTGGAGGATGATGAGGACGACGACGATGAAGATGAAGAAGATGAAGAAGACGAGGAGGAAGAGGTTATTACAAGGGCACAGGACGATGACGAAATGGACGAGGATGCTGAAGGCGAGGAAGAGATGGAAGTTGATGCCGAGGGCGAAGAAGACGCAGATGGCGACATCGACATGACCCCGAATGACGTTTCGCGTCCCTCAGCAAAGAACTCAAGAGCTACCAAGCCGAGGCCCACGGTCAAGGTCACCTCATCCAGGGTCAATCGGGACGAAGAGGAAGACGAGGAAGAAGAGGAAGAAGATGATGATGACGAGCTCAGCGACCCCGCAGACAGCGACATTGGTGACGATACCATTGTCTACGGGGATCAGACCATGGCGGATGAAGACGCCGAAGGAGAGGAAATAGAGGTTGCCGGCGAGGAGGAGGACGTTGAGGAAGACGATGAGATGGCCATGCAGCAAGGGGCAAACGGCGATTCAGACCTCGACAGCGAAGAAGGCAGCCGAGCCGAAACCCCGGATCTTGCCAAGATGACCAAGAGGCAGAGGGCGCGCTTCGAGGATATCCCCCAAGAGTTCATGAAGCTGCCTGATGGTGAGTCCTCATACCGCGCGTCTGCACGGCACATATCATATAGACGTGCAATTTGCTTTATATCCAAGACCATGCCACTGACTCCCTGATACAGAGATCCAAGTGAAGAAGGTGTTTACCGCCGAGGAACTGTCCATGCGGCGCCAGGAGATGGCCAGAAGGCGTCGCAATCTCAGCGAGAAGCGTAACGAGGAAGTCAAAGTGAGTTGCCCGAATGCTCTCGTGGCGCATCAAGCGTCGATATATCCGCACACAATGCTAATACCGCCCCTACAGATGGAGACCATCAACAAGCTCCTTAAGAAGCAAGCCCCAAAGATCAATCGCAAAGCCGTTGCCGAAACGTCGGAGGCGGACTTGCAGAAGGCCAACCCCGTCTTTATTCGCTGGGTTAGCAACAAGAATGGTAACCTCGTTGCCGTGCCTGACGAGGTCATGGATGGCCCCGCTGGTGTCCTGTTTGGAGAGAAGAGTGAGAAGTCGTCAGAGAAGTCGTCGGGGAGGCTCGTAATGGAAGTCGCCTGAGCCAGGTTGCGATGAGTGTCTGGCTCGGGCCTGGTAGTCTTTTATGATTTTGCAATAGGAAACAGAATGGGGAGAATCTTTATGGTAGGCAGCAACAACAACACTTGGGGGCAAAGGAAGGGCGTATGGGCACAGGGGCGTGAGCAGGGCTTGTCAAGAGGTAACATATTGGTAAACGGTAATACAAAGGATAGATTGAGCAATTTGCTACTTGATGCTGCTGCTATCCTCCGTGGTCCTAATGAGTTCTAATGGATTTGAAGTGCCATGGACGCTCGTCTTGAGGTTACTGGCTGTTGTGACCACAACTATCTACGCGTATTGTTCCCAGACAGGAATATTGCTGAATGTATCGAGTCTATACCTTGACGCCTAGTCGCGGCTCAGACTGCTGGTCGATGCAAAAGCCTGACCAGAGCCAAGATGACGGTTGGGGAAATGGCCTGGTGATGGGGTGGAAGGACACATGCTGTTCGATGAAGCGCAGCGGCTCACTCACGACGAGATACATCTCGCCCCATACGAAATAGGGTCTCCGTTCTTCCGCAGGATTTGTCTCCATGATTGATCTTGAACAGTAGTCATTTCGTGGTCTGTAAGGGTCTCACTTTGTCGAAGGAGCTCAGAGGTACCCGTTCAGAGTCGGGGAAGTATTTGATAACGTGGGCTTTCATCGCAATGCGCATAAGTACTGAGTAGGTAGGCAATTGGGAGTTGTTAGTGTACTGGGGAGCCTACTCGGCGGTGCTCTTTGTGGTGTTCAATCTTCGAGAGCAGTCAGGCAATGATTTGATGATTGCAGCTACTCGTCTGTATTGGTAGGCTCCCCGAAGTATATCGTAACATACAGAGGTTCAAAACCAACAACAGACCGATATGGACGATCCTCATGGGAGCCTCTTTCATTATTCGCAGCTAGTTTCACTTGATCACCGACAAGGCGAATGGACCCTAATAGGGAGCTTGAGCTGATGGGTGGTGCCAGCCAAAGGGGTTGAGGTGAGCGCTGAAGGAGCAGGCCTTTTGTCCTCATTGCTATCTTTACTGGCTGCTTCAATCTATCCCAATGCTTCTGCTTAGATGCTGAAACGAGCGCCCAAACCGCAATGCTCAGTCCTCTTCTTGTACCGGGGCTACGGAGTACAAGAAAAGAGATGATATTTGGCGAAGCACCTGTCAGCGATATGACGAGGCATAACATGATACCGACACAAGTTCACCTCTGCCTTATGTTGGCACAAGACGCTCCAAGCCTTTGATCCATGCTTTCCATTGGTGATTCTTAGCCAAGGCCGTGATGGGACCTGGTGTTGTCGTTTCCCTCTTGGCCTACTGGCAACTTTTACATTGCTTGGCTGGTCGGACTGTGGCACCCGTGGCTGGTGATAGATCGTTTTGAGACTATTACAAGTACATACTTTACTCCTCCGGGTACACATGACGGGGTCAGCTCAGCTCAGCTTCCTACGCGTATCTACATGTACTAACTTGGTCTCTTGATTCAGACAAGTGTGTGCAAGCAGGAGTACACGGATGGACTCCCCGCTCGTGCATACCGCTTTTACAGCAGCGTAGCATTCGCACGTTTCCTCGTTTCTCTTCGCACTTCTGGCCAATTGTTAGATCCTCGGTTGTTTTTGGGATGCAGGCCGGGGGGAGCTGCTGGTAGTAGTAGTCGTAATGAGAAAAAAAGCCAAGCGTCGATTCGTCGGCGTTGTCTCAGCTGATACCAAGCAAAATAGCATATAGCTAGCAGCCACGAATCAAGCCACGGAGCCACCCAACCAGGTTCGTGAGCACATGCCTCTCTCTCTCGCTTCACTATCGCCTCCTCTCTGGCAGACTACTCCATCCAGTACTAGCTCTGAGAGGCCGGTTGGTTTTGTAGATTGCATCTTCTGCTAGTATTAGATTGCGGGGTAAGAGATAGTGAAAGGGAGAAGCGACCAAACGAAGCGGGGGAGGCAAGGGAGGCAAGGGAGGGATGGGAGGCTACAGGGGAAAAGGCTGCCATCAGGCTTGCTCGACATGTAATAGGACGTATGTATGTGACCAGTCTAATGGATAGTAGTGAGCAGCACGAGGAGGACAGGGTCCGGTCAGAAAGCCCGGTCAAGCCAGTTTGTCAGACGCGGACGAAGGGTTGGAGTGCTTGATGATGGAGGACGCTTTTAGATCACAGCTGTGCACGATGGCTTGGGGCTAAAGGGGTCTATGAACATGGCCGGGACCCGGAAGAGGCCTAGACGCCTAGACCTGGGGTATGACATGGACGATCCTTTTCTTCTTTCTTTGAAGGCGGTTACGAGTTGATGAGATAGATGCCTTGTCAAGCTTGTGAAAAAAAATTTACGAGTAATACTGCAGTGTGGGTAGCATTGCGGTGGCGCCGCGTATTCCGTGGTGGTGAACGGTCAAGGGAAGGCATTTGACAGAGGAGAAGCATCAGCATCAGGTAAGAAGCCGGGCGGGGAGGCGCTTTGCCTTGGTCAGGGCTATGTGGAATAATGCATGAACCTCCCAATAACGGGTCTCACTCAGCAGCTTTTAACTCTTTCTCTGGGCAGTGTCATCTCCTTGGCATGCAAAGCACACAAGCTCGCATCTCTGGGCGGTTTGTAATCGAGCATGAGCTTGACTTGTGACAGATGGTAGGCCTTTCTTGCTTTAGCCCAACCTCCAGTGTATGCACTTTGACTCGTGCACTGCTGATGATGATGGTAACGTAGAGGGCGGTTGAGCAAGCATGTTGACTCGGGGAGGATTCATGTCTTGCCGTTGTCTGGCTGACTCGGATGGTCTGCTGTTGTTGTATTACCGAGGTTGTCGATGTGACAGGTAGGATGATCGGATGGAAGAGCATGGGGGGATTTGCGTGTTGTGTGATGGCAACAAGAACAAGCATACTGCATGTATGTACAAGTACAGTATCAACGTGCCAGAACAGGGCACGACCCTGGCGTCTCCTCGACTGGCAAAAAGAGAAAGAAAACGAATGTGACGAGCCTCATCGCTTGACGGCATCATCGTATACAATACTGTAGTATCGTGTTAGCCTGGCTGACCCTTGAGTCCTGCTGAGAGCAACATCAACAATCGCACCATCCACGATGCGCCGATCCGCAGGTGGTGCCACGCGCCGGAGCAAACCAGAGGAGCCCGATTGCCCTTTGCGCAGAGTCACACGACGAACATGAACCCGTCCAGCCCTGTCTCGTCAAGCTTGTCTCTGTCCGTCCGGCTGCCCCACCGGCGGCGTCTCCCGATGGCACGTTCTGTCGATTTGCGGCCAAGAGGATCCGCTGGATGAATCCATCGGGTTCGTGATGGCGTCGAGGCGATGGCCTTAGCGCTCTCAGCAGTCGACACGGAAGAGTGCAGTAGGGCGGTACCTCGGCATCAGGTAGACGAGCACATTTCATATGAGCAGAGGCACTCGGCGACCAGGTATCGCGCTACGACCGTCGCCCAGCTTGGCTCTGCTGCAGCGGGGGGCTTGCATGCGCCGTGAAGCCCCGTGAAGCCCTGTAAAGCCCTGCGAAGCCCTGTAGAGCCCACCAGGGCGCTGGCTAACTCTGCAGCTGTGGCTCCCCCCATCTCAATTTTCTCCTCCCGTCGATGCCTGACACCGACCCGAAACTGACCTGACCAACGACACGACCTGGCCTGATCGAAGCCGGCCTGCTTTTGGCCCTCTCGTGATTGATCAATTTTCTCTCTGCATCTGCTTCTGCATTCCACTTTCTGACGGGCTGCCGGCTGCCATTGGATCAGACCGGACTGGACTGGGATCGGCTCCCGCTTGGCTCTCCTCTCTGTCTTGTCTCTCCGTCTGCCGGGGATCCTGCATCTGCCTGCCCTGCCCTGCCCTGCCTATCCGGAGGAGGACATTCCCATTCCTCTGCAGTGCCACCATACGAGTACACCGACCAAGGTCGACCGACTACCGTCTGCACGTTATTTGCCCTGGTTCGTGTGGCTCGTGTGCCTGTTATATGCAGCCCATCATCATGTCGTCGCAGCCGCCACCACCAGGCGTGACCGCGTCTCTCGCCACAGCCTCTTCCTCTGCCTCACCCTCTGCCTCTGCCTCTTCTTCTCCGGATGCCCCTACGACAGCTTCGGCTTCTTCTGTCTCTGCCTCTGCCTCTGCCTCTGCGTCCCTTGCGTCTCCCGCCTCGCCTCGGCAGCTGTCGTCCTCTCCCCATTCATCCACCGCCAGCACCAGCGACACCATCACCTACGCCACCTATTACTCTGCCTCTTCCTCTTCTGCAGCAGCGGCGACTTACAGCCATGATCAACAACTGAGACTGCTTTCTCTGCCATCACACGGTGAGTCTCGACCTTCTTTTTCTGTGTCCATCTTGGTTTCCTTTCCCTTTTGTTGTCTCTTCACCCTCGTTTGTCTCTTTTCTGTCTCTCTCTTGACATCAGCAAACGACAACTTGTTCGTTTCACAGCCGTGGAGTCTCGCATTCCTCTGCCTCGTATGCCAATCCTTTCTTCCGAATCCTGATCCTTCTTCCCTGCTGCCGCGTTACAGCCCTCACTGCCTCTTCCTCTGTTCCGTTTCCCATCACTTCCACCTCGTTCTCCTGCGTGTGGTTAAGCTTTTAGTCTTTGCAAGCCACCAAACTCCGACTCGTTGCGACAGCCGCGGTACCAACGACTGCCATCGAGTTAGTTTGGCATGCATGCCAGGGCGGTACTCCGTACAAGCCAAGCTCCCTCCCCTCCCGAGACATTGCATCACCTGCTTCTTGTGCTCAGCGGTGCAAGGATTCACTGCCGGCACGGTGTGTGAGCTTTTCTCTTGTACGCCGTACCTTGTTGCTGGCATGGGTGAGCAAAGAGGCTGCTCTTCTCTTCACGGTACCTGGCAGACGAATAGCATGAACCTGGCGCCTCCAAACTCTACCCAAACTATACCATTGCCGACTATCTTGAATTGTTTCCTGTACCTCGTTTTCACTGCTTCCTTTACTTCCCTTTTCCTTTCTATTAAACATCATCCTTGCTCTTTTTCTCTCTTTCATTATTTTCCCTTATATACTCGCTCCCGTTCCGCCTCTTCAGCCTCCTCGTCTTATATCATTCATATCGCTTTCATTGCTACCGCATTTCCACCGTCATCTTCACCGGCATTCCTCTCCCCTCACTTTCTGCTCAGGTCACGGCCACGGGCTGAGACAAGCCGTTGAAACATCGCCCTCTGACGATGCACTGGCTCGTCCGGTAGTGGAGGTTCGTGCAACGGCAGCTCCAGCATCAGCATCAACAAACAAAACACACAAGCCGTCCGTTTTGTCACTGCCGCTCCACCATCAGCTCATCTCATCTCATCACTTCGCTTTACCCTTTGCCGCTTGCCACCCCCAATTCAGCCGCCTTTCTGTCTTCACCTCTTCATCACAAGCTGCAAGCTGCGGCGCTCAGCACTAGTTGCATCTTCACATCTCCATACAGCCGCCTGTTGCCAATCGACTTGCACACCGCCCCCCCGCTTATCCTTGCCCTGTTGCTTGGATTGGGTTCTTCATACATACTCGTAGACAACAAGGTGCTGACATCTTACTTGCCGAATCTCCCAGACGCTATAGATCCCACTGCCGCCATTAGTCTCGGCCATCGGCACCTCTCGTCTTCCCTGGAAGACACCATCAACGCTTCCTTGCCAGCCTTTTCAGTTCCAGAGGCAATCTCCTTGGCTGCCGATCCCGACACAGCCATGATCTTCTCAGACTTTTACAAACGGGCTCGATCTCCTTTGTCCAGGCTGCGCTCACAAAACTCTCAGTCCCAGCATCCCTCGACAAACCCGCCCCCTTGGCTTTCTGCAGAGTACGAAGACCTCCTGAGTAAGGACAAGTACAGGCAAAAGGACGCTATCAAGCGGTATCTGGCTGCCAAGGTCAAGACCAGTTGGGACTTCCAATGGTCCCCATCCCGCAAGTCTGAAAAGAAACCCGCAGAGAAATCGAGTGGCACACATGAACAGAAGGACGCCTCTGTGCAGGATGCTGAACCTGAGGCCATCAGGGTCGATTCCGCCAAAGATATGCGGGATGAGGCGAATCAAGATGTCGAAATCGCCGCATCCAGCACTGACCTGAGTGAGGGTCCATCAGACCACGAGGACATTGACGACGACAACGACGACGACACGGATTCAGTCTACAGCGTCATCTCAGAGGATCCCGTCCACTACCGCCCTCGTATGGACTGGTACTCTGATCTGTCCGATGACGAGGCTGCCATCACTTCTCTGGACAAGCTCCAGGCTACCGACACCGCCACGAGAATCTCCATTCTGGAGAAGCGAGCTCTACGCCGCAGAGCCGCCAGAGACGAAATGACTTGGAACGAGGGACTGGCCTGTTTTGAGGCGCGGCGAAACGCCTGGACCGGTGCAAAGACGGTTCGCGTCCGCAGCAAGCCAGTACTCTCACCACCCGTTTCTCCTCGCTCACCTCGGCGCTTCTTCTTCCGTCGCTCCATCTCGGGATCCCCACCATCGCCGACTCTGATCAATTCCACCTCGCTTGGGGATAGCCAGTCGGGTGGGGTATCCGACTCGTCGTCCATTGCCAGGGACGATAGAGACCTCAAAGCACAGAGCTCCAGAGACTCCGACCCCATTGCTGATCATCTACTGCCTGTCCAGACGCTCCTCCCTATTCCGCACCCCATCCTACCGCCCAACAACTCTTTCCGAGCTTCCATCACTCCTTCAATCTATCTCAGCCTGTACGACAAGGTCATTCTCAACAACCTGCAGCCGTCGTGCCCCATCAACCTTGCAGACATGATCCGCGCGTGCGTCACGGGATGGAAGCGCGACGGCGAATGGCCTCCTAAGCCGTCAGCTCCCGAACCCATTGTCGTCACCATGCGGCGCAAGAAGGCTAAGAAGGCGGCGGCGGCCAACGGGGGCTCCATCAGCATGACTGCTCGTAGACTGAGCTTTGGGCTACTGGGCCGCGAGAAGGAGGACGAACTCCACGCTGGCACGGGCATCCGCAAGAGTATTCAGAAGGTACTTGGCCTGGGGCCACAACCGGACGGTTCACACCATTGATTGCCGCATTTGCCGCATTTGCAAGGACTTGTTTGGCCAAGCGAGTCGAAATCGACTGGGAAGCATTGATTTGGGCCTACTGCATAATGATCTAGGATGGGAAATCATATCATGTATGGAATAGGAGGCAGCGGCGTCTTGAGAAACTGGAAATTGCCATTTGGACTTGAGCCTGGAGGGCGCTCTTTGTTTACGATTTACAGGCACTGCATCGGAGAGGTCTGTTGTTATATACCCAATCAAGCGTACAGGTTTGGCGACGAAGAGGCTTTGAATGGCCACCGCCGCTCGGGGATTCGCTTTGTTATTATATATCTTCTTTGATTAATGATGAAATGAATATATTCTCCACGTTTGAATAAACCTCGTCGTCGATTCTTGCATAGAGCTCCTTCCGCTAGGTATGAGCAAGAAAGTGATGCACGTGTTGGGAACGGAAGCACATCCAGAGGGGCCGTGGAACAGTTATGTGCTCTTTTGAGTAAAACTTCAAAGTACTTTAATGCAGAGAATTCGTGATTGATCTTCCTAGCTAACCTACGTATAAGTAATGCTGCGCATCACCTCAACCCTCGAGGTCGTCGTTGAACAACTTGGCATGAGGATCCTTGAGCAGAGTCTCCACGGCGTCCACCAAGTCGTCCAGCAGACCCCTGGCAAACCCTCCCCAGCTCTCAAACGTGACAATCTCCAGCGTCAGCTTGCTGCTGCCGTCGTGGACAAAGGCCTGGATCTTCCACTCGCGCAGCGGCTCCTCGTGCGGGTAGACCGTCTCCAGGCGGCCGCTCCCGGCGGCGGCGAAGGCGAGGTTCTCGACGTGCTCGACGTCCTGGTGGACGACGGAGTCGAACCACAGGTCCGAGGCCTTGATGCCGTTGTCGAGCCAGGTGGTGCCGCAGAGGGAGGCGATCTCGCCGAGGCTGATGCCCTCGTGGGCGGAGCTGGCAATGTGCTGGTGCTGCACGGCGGAGAGGACCTCGAGCGGGGTGCACCCGCGGGGGAAGCGCACGCGGACGGGGATGTACTGCCAGCAGGGGCCCGTGATGGCGTTGGCCGGGCCGTGGGGGAAGTCGATGTTGCGGCCGCTGACGACCTCGCCGAAGACGACGTCGCGGAGGGAGAGGCGGCGGGCGAGGCACAGGGCCCAGGCGGCGGTCGGCAGGGACGCCACGGTGATGTCGCGGAGGCGCGAGGAGATGTCCACCGTCTTCTGGATCGCGAAGTGGTTCCTCTGCTGCACGGGGATGTCGGGCTTCAGCACGGTCAGGGACGAGCCCTGGAGGAGGTCTGTCCAGTACGGGATGCTTTCGGGGACGTTCTTGCTCAGGACGTGGTGGACGTAGGCGGAGAAGGGGACCGTTTCCTGGACTGGTTCGTCTTGGTAGAGGCCTGAGAGCTGCTGTAGGATGATGGGCAGGCATATCTCGTCGTACTGGGCGTGGGATAGTCGGAAGATGAGGCATGATTGCCCGGTGCTCGACTCGACGAGGAACCATTTCACGAAGCTTGAGCCAAGGGGCATTTTCGTCATCGCATCCAGACGGCAGAGTTGATGGGCGAAAGTCTCGACATCGCCGTCGACTGCGTATTCGACGAATTGCGGGACGAGTTGTTCCAGGACAACGGCGTAGCCCTCGTCGTTGTGCTCTGTGAAGACGGTGCGGAGTATCTCGTTGCGGGCGACGAGTTGATTGCAACTCGCAATCATCTTGTCGCGATTGATGGCCTTGTCGAAGTACATGAGCTCATACCGCGCCGAGAAGCGTGGGAGCTGAGTCGTGCCCCTGACGGCAATCTGCTGCAGGGGACGCGTAGGGAGCACGTTGCTGATGCGCCAGGACGGGTCGGCCAACTGAGGCGCGATGATGTCGTTGACGAAGCGGAGCTTGCCGTCTTCATCTTGTTGGCTTAGCAGGGAGAAGGGCTTCAGCGTCTTTTCTCTCGTGCTGGCTACGTCTGCGGATGATGCAGGCTTCTCGACTTCCTCCATGACGCTGGCCATTTCGTACAACGTCCTCTTCTGGAAGATCTGGACCACGCTCAGTTTGATGCCCTCGAGCCGAGCTTCTGATACGAGCTTCATGGCTGCAATGGAGTCACCTCCTATGACGAAGAACCCATCGTTCAGGCCAATGTCCTCCTCGCTCAGACGCAGCACGCGGGCCCAAAGACTGCGTAGC
Organism: Trichoderma citrinoviride; assembly: GCF_003025115.1. Taxonomy (NCBI): domain Eukaryota; kingdom Fungi; phylum Ascomycota; class Sordariomycetes; order Hypocreales; family Hypocreaceae; genus Trichoderma; species Trichoderma citrinoviride. The sequence continues at coordinate 97,891 of NW_020194730.1, forward strand.
TTGCGCTGCCTGCTGGATGTTGCTGATATCCTGCTCTTGGCCACCCCGGCTGGTGCCGTTTGTGCAGTTGTCAGGCTGCTGGTATCCATCAGCTTGATAGAGACGGGATTCTGAGTTGCATTATATCTCGCCAACCGTCCTGTTTTGTAGAACCTTCCTTGTGCAAGGGCTGGCGAGCTGGATACTGCCTCGAGCCAACTTGGCGGAGAGATCTCCGTCAAGCTCTGCAATTCTCCCGGGCATTGTACAATCAGTTCACCGACCGCTGAGAGCGGCACAAGTCGGTTTGGATCTGCTGCATCAGCGACATAGGCTGCTTGGATGCCAGGGAACGCCTTGCTTGCATCAGTGATGTCTGCCTTGAGCATTGCATCCCGAAGCTCGCCAACATCCTCATCAAGCAACGACGACTGAAGGCTGCCGAGTGTGGAGGAGCCTTCTTTGCACAAGAATTGTGCAATCTCTCTAAACTTGTTCAAGGCCCTCTGCATTGCAGGAACGGAAACGGTCTTGGAATCGAAACTGGCCATGGTAAGGAACCCTCGCGGATCCATGGAACAGACCAGCATGAGCGGATAAGTGTTGAACTTGAGAGCCTCTTGAGCAGCCTCTGCATCTCCCGCCGGCACAAGACGACTCGCAGGCAGATCATCCGACTCAGGAGATGCGTCATCCTCGGCGCTTGGATGCAATACCAGGCCGGTCTTCAACTCGCATGCCTCATAAGCATCGGGGCTGAGTCTCCGTATATGTTGCAAGCCGAAATGCTCGTGCGGAATCTGTTCCACAGTTTGCTCTTGGATGGCTTGCAGAAAGTCGGAAACGCGCATATTTCTGTCAATCTGCACCCGCACAGGAACGGTCGTGATCATGGGACCCTCAATCTCCTCGGCGCCGACAACAGGTGCATTGCGGCCAGTCAACGTCTCTCCGAAGATGACATCGGTACTGTTGATGTACTGCGAAGCTACGAGAGCCCAGGCTGCTCTGATGACCGTTGCAGTGGTCGCACTGGAGGCTCTGCCGTCTGGGAGGGGAACGTATTCCTCTAACAATGAATCAGACTGCGGTTGATAGCCCAGCCAAGGTAGAGGTGGGAACTGGAAGGCATTGGCTCCGGAAAGCTGCTCTCGCCAATAGTTGGCGGATTTAGCCGTCTCCATGGTCAACAGATACTTGATGAAGTGTTTGAACTCAGCGGGCCGTGACAAGGTCTGGCCGGTATAGGCTTTGTTTACTCGATCCACGATCAAGGGCATGGACCAGCCGTCGTATAACGCGTGATGGATGGTAAACACAAAGCTGACCTTTCCGGTTGTGCTATCATCAATAACAGCGTAGCGAACAAGAGGTTTGCCCAATTCCATTGGGTCATTCCTGTCATTCACTAGATACTCATTGAGGTTGGTGCCAAGGACCCTGTGCAATCTCTCCTTGATGACTGCCTGAACAAGGCCCCGTCCGGGTATCTGCACGATTCTCGTGCGCAGTATGGGGCTGTCTTGTTGGACGGCGTCGAAGGCGGCGATGAGCTTCTCAGCTGTGGCCATGTCTTTCAGCCAGACGACTCTCTGGGCGACATATGCTTCCTTGACTTTGGCCGACAGGGCCATGAGGGCCTCTTGAAGGGGAGTGCATGCATAAGCATCCTCAACGGCGCTGGCTTCAACGCCGCAGAGAGCGGAAATCTCGTTTCGCGCAGTTTCCTCGTCCCAGTCCTTTTCCAGAAGTGAAAAGGGGGGAACCTCATCGACAGAAGATTCCGAGACTAGAGCGGCTTTTGAGGCCATGTGGCTGAGAGTCGGATTCGTAAAGATATCAGCAACAGTCAAGGCAATGCCACTCTCGCGGGCGGTGACTACGAGCCTCATGGCACGCAGAGAATCACCCCCTAGAGCGAAGAAGTTGCTCTGCCTGTAGATGTTTGCATCGGAGCCGAGGACCTTGACCCATGCTTGCTGCAACAACTTCTCCGTTTCGGTTTCCGGCTCCTCCTCTTCCTGGGCGTCGGGTGCTTGCATTCGGCTGAAAACCTCTCGTGGAATCGCAGACCCAATCTCCCGCAGTTTCTTCCGGTCCGTCTTCCCGGACACCAACGAAGGCATGTGCTGAAGGGTCACGAACGCTGCCGGGACCATATACCGGGGCACTCTGGATCCCATGGCCGCATTGACAGTTGCCAGGGCAGTTTTCAGCTCCGGTGACGGTTCAACGATGGCCGGATCTACCCCAATGACGCCTGAAGAGGCAGACTCTGAAAGGAACGCCACCAGAGAAGGGGCACCTCCATTCTCTGGCTTGATGACTTCTGCTGCGACCTTGATGCCGCTGGGCAGACAGGCCCGTAGGTGGTGCTCGACTTCCGTGAGCTCGACTCTTTGGCCTCGAAGCTTCACCTGTTGATCCTTTCTGCCAACAAACTCGATGGAGCCGGAACCGTTGCTCTCATATCGAACCAGATCTCCGGTCTTGTACAACCTGCCAGTTCGCCCGGGGAAGCCATTGTAGCCGGCAACCAACCAAGACGGATTCTCGATGAAGACCTCTGCTGTCTTTTCAGGCTCATCGAGGTAGCCGACACCGACCACCGGACCTTCTACGATGAGCTCTCCAACGGCGCCGACTGGCATGAGGACATTGTGGTCATCGGGATCGACGATCCAGGTCACACCTCCAACGCCTTTACCGATACCCGTCGAGACAGTCACCTGGTTGTTGATGGTACAGCCCACGGTACATTCGGACGGGCCGTATGCAATGATTAAACTGGTGTGCTGGCTCCAAGCGGCTGCATCGCTCGCAGAAACCGCCTCGCCGCCAAGCCCCAGAACATCCAGAGAAGGGATAATGTCAGGATCCAAGACTCTGGCCACAGAAGGCGTCATGTGGACCATGTTGGCCTTGCTCTGTCGAATGGCGCCGCTGAGGTCGTTCATCCTGGCTTCCTCCGACGGCACGCAGATTTGTCCTCCAGTGGCCAGCGTGCACAGCATGCAGTCGATGCTCACGTCGAAAGCGTACGAGGGGAAATCGAAGCACCGAGAGGTGTCTTTGTAGCCAACGGCATCTGCTCTGGGAATCGCGCCACTGGTGTAGTTGGCATGGGTAATGACGACGCCCTTTGGCTTCCCTGTGCTTCCAGAGGTGAAGATGATGTACATTGGCGTTTCTGCAGGCACTTGAGGCAACGCCGTTTCCGTGTCTGGCTCCTTGATGCCATCGAAAAAGTCTCGAGATATCGCGAGGACTTGTCCTCCTGGCCTGGAGATTTCTTTGCCAAGCTCGCTCTGGGCCACCGAGGTAATGATGAGGTCTGCCCCTGTCTGCTCGACGATTGTCTGGAGTCGTGCCACTGGTTGGCTGGGATCAGTCAACGAGAATGTTGCACCGGCTTTCATGACAGCCAGGACCGCAACGACGGTCCACATGGATTTTTCGAAGCATAGCGGGATTCTGCTACCTGATCCCGCATTCTTCTGCAGGATCTGCCTGGCGAGCTGTGATGAGAGGCTGTCCAGCTCTTGATACGTCAAGCTTCCATCCCAAGATTCAACGGCAATTTTATGCGGTTGCTGCTGGACTCGTTCCGATATGATGTCGTGCATACAGCGTTGTATATACGGAGGTACATGTTGATTCCACGTCCATAGCTGCTCGAGGTCGGCTGGGCTGGCGATGCCGCTCTGCGTCGTTGGCTCAGCAGTCAGCGTCTTGGCCACTCCATCGTTTGCATCCATGGCCGTTGCTACACTGGAAGGGAGCGGCAGCTTGGCTGAGCTGATATCGCCATGTCCATCTCCGTCAATAGCCATGGCGTCTGCTTTGAGTAGACGTTCTTTGGCAACGCCGTGGAGTTTGCATCAATGGTGTAAGCAAAGCTCCGTTTCTTCTCTGCTGCTGATATCAAGCGCGAGGAAGCATGAATGGACATGCGTGGGGATTCGGTGCTTAGCATTGGCTACCGAAGCCCAGGAACACGCTCATGCAAATGCCTCTCTCCATCCACAACGGACGTGGTGTCACTTCCCCTTCCCACCTCCGATGATGCCCGCGTGCCCCAGAGCCATGCCAACTGCACCCATCATTTCCGGTTCCTCGAAACCGGTGCCTACATGCATCGTGGCTTTCGCATGTCATGCACGCTTCGGGCGGACGATCGTGTGGAGCGTGAATTCGTCTCCAACAGCGAGGTGACGGCAGTTGCCAGGAGCGTCACAGAGAAGAGAGCAGCCATGTACGAGTACAGGTCCCAAGGCGAGGGGTGTGTCTCCTCAATTGATGCATGACAAGGGCCTTTGACCCCATCCATCGTAGCGCGAGGGGGGTGTGACTCTGCAAAAGAACTTGGCGGTACGTCGAAGGGACATACGGGACTCTCCTCACGGCCTAGAAGACGGATCAGATAAAGAGATGGTGGGGAGACAGCCCAGCGCTCCAAGTGGGGGAAACGAAATTGCGTAGCTTGGAAACGGAGCTCTCAGACGATCTGATAACTTTTTTTCACCATCACGGCGGTTGATTGGCTTTTGTGAAGGGTGACGGTGGAGAGCGGAGGAGGGACGAGTGGATGGTGGAAGAAGATGGAGGAGAGAAATTTGTTTTGCCAAGGCGGTGGAAATGCGAATACGGGAGGACATGCGTCAAGCTGTACACGTACACGTACCAGACAGAGGCGCGGCTTTTTTTCGCAAAGGCAAAGAATAGAGCCTTTCGTCTGTCGTTTGGAGAACGACGGTCTCAAGAGATGGTACTTGATGTTGTGAATCGAGAAAGAGAACAGGATAACCCGCGGTAAGATGGCTATTCTGCTGAGAGACGTCCACTTCTCCGGCTCTGTACCGTACTCCCTAGGTAGGTAATGAACGGACTGCTTCCGCCAGACCGGGATAGACTTGAACAATTGCCTCACCTCATGCGGAAATCATACTCGAACTTTCTACTTGGCCGGCAAAATCTCAGCATCCTCATCTGGATAGCAGTGGCTCTTCACATGCCGCCATCGGCTCTCGCAGAAGAGCTCGTCCGTCCAGTAAGGCACGTCCACCCTCCCCCCCTGACCACCACCCACAACCCTGCCATGTACCGATACTCTTGGGCCTCACGACGAACCACTTTCCGAGGATCTGATAAAGAAAAAAAATTTCACGTCCCCGGTCCGCGATGCTGGCAAATGCAAGGGCCAAAGACCAGTTTCGGTAGCACCACCACAGTTGTCTGCAAAACGCCGGGCTTCGACTAACAGAAGACGAAGTGGATCTTTGACGATGCCTCAGCCATGGTGAGAAATCAAATCTTATCAGATCATCTGATTACTCGGATCTCTGACTCTTCGAAAGACGCCGCGTAAATCGCCGCACGGGGTTCGACTTGGCAGCTTGGACCTGAACCTGGGCCCTGATGCTGATCTCGGCATTTCTCGGATGGCCGTTGGCAAGCATTGAGAAACGGAGGAGGAGGGCCGGGCCCAGGAGCTGGACATGGACCTCTGCTTCTCTCGGCCTCGTGTGCCTGATCTACACACGTCCTCTAGAACGGGTGTCATATACGTGCTCGTATGCAACAGACTGCTAGGCTTCATCGGGACCAGCTCTAACAGACGCAACTTGCTGCTGCAATGGCCGGGCAAGGTGGTGGGTCTGGAAGCAATAGTCGACGCATGGAATGGACTCGATGAACCGGCTCAGCTAGGTGTTCCTCGGCTCTGTGCTGTAGAAGAAGCGTCAATCAGCAGACAGATGAGTGCATTGTGCGTCTCGTGTGATCTGTAGAAGGCACCGATATCTCCCAGAAAGCTGCAACACTAGTAGATGATTGTCACATAACAAAGGCTCTCTCACAAGATCCGCCAGCATGGACGCTCCATCATCATCACCGTCACCATCAACAACCATCCAGCCATACTCCTCCCCATCCACGCAAAGACTCTCCCTCCTCCATGGCCCGTCCGACCCTCCCCTCGTCGACCTGACCCTCGGCGAGCTCCTCCAGCTGCAGACCTACCAATACGGCACCAAGGAATGCATCGTCATCCCCTGGACCGGCGCACGATGGACATATCACGACCTCAACCAGCAGAGCTCGGCGCTGGCCCAGTCGCTGCTCGACATGGGCATCGGCGTCGGCGACCGCGTGGGCATCATGGCCGGCAACTGCGAGCAGTACGCGGCCGTCTTCTTCGCCGTGGCCAAGATCGGCGCCATCCTCGTCATCCTCAACAACACTTACACGGCGACCGAGGCCATGTACGGCCTCACCTTTTCCGACTGCAAGGTATTCTTCGTGACGCGCACGATTGGCGGCCGGACGAACAACGCGCCGCTGCTGCAGAACCTCAAGAACGAGGCGTCGCCCATCAAGGTGGTCATCCTGAGAGGCGAAGGAGAAGGCGGCGAGTACCCGACGTATGATGAGCTCGTCAAGGCTGGCTCTCGGAAGGACCACGACAGGCTGTATCGGGTCATGAGCAAGGTGCTGCCTCACCAGGTGGTCAATCTGCAGTTTACGAGCGGCACGACGGGCCTACCAAAGGCAGCCATGTTGACGCATCAGTATGTGTTGAAGTCTCATTTTGTTCCGATATTATCTGATAGTATGGATTCGTATACTGACAGTCCCGATTCTCGCAGCAACTTGGTCAACAACTCCCGCTTCATCGGCGACAGAATGCGCCTCACCCACGAAGACGTCCTCTGCTGCCCTCCCCCCCTTTTCCACTGCTTCGGCCTCGTCCTCGGCCTCCTGGCCATCGTCACCCACGGCGGCAAGATCGTCTACCCGGCCGAGATCTTTGACATCCCCGCCACCCTGCGCGCCATCTCCGACGAGGACTGCACCGCCATCCACGGCGTCCCCGCCATGTTCGACTCCCTCTTCCAGGCCGAGCCGCCGGCCGGCTTCAAGTGCGACCGGCTCCGCACGGGCATCATCGCCGGCGCCCCCGTCCCGCGCTACCTGATGGAGCTCCTGGTGAACCGCTTCGGCATGACGGAGTTTACGAGCAGCTACGGCCTGACCGAGGCGTCGCCCACGTGCTTCAACGCCTTCACGGACGACGCCATGCACAGGAGGCTCACCACCGTCGGGACGCTGATGCCGCACGCGCAGGCCAAGATCGTCGACCGCGACGGCAACATTGTCCCCATTGGCACGCGCGGCGAGCTCTGCATGGCCGGGTACCAGCTGCAGGCGGGATACTGGAACAACTCGGAGAAGACGGCCGAGGTCATGGTCCGGGACGCGGCCGGGGTGCTGTGGCTGCACACGGGCGACGAGGCCGTCTTTGACGAAGACGGCTACTGCACCATCACGGGCCGATTCAAGGACATCATCATTCGAGGTACGGCTGGGTTTCTCTCTCATTGATTCTTATCTATTTTACTAACTGATGTAGGCGGCGAAAACATCTACCCCCTCGAGATCGAAGAACGCCTCATGGCGCACCCCTCCATCTCGCGCGCCGTCGTCGTCGGCCTCAAGAACAAGCACTACGGCGAGGTCGTCGGCGCCTTCGTCGAGCTCGCCGACAACGCCAAGAAGCTCTCCGACCAGGAGGTCCGCGACTGGGTCCGCAAGACGCTGGGCAACCACAAGGCGCCGGCGCACGTCTTCTGGCTGGGGCAGGACGGCGTGCCGGCGGACGTGCCCCTGACGGGCAGCGGCAAGGTTCGCAAGTTTGAGATGGCGAAGCTGGGCGATGAGATTTTGAGTAAGATGGCCAAGACGTCCAAGTTGTAAAGGGGGGATAACATTGGGGTGGTCATGTTTGGGTAGAAAAGATACTGTTTACTGTTGTTATTGAAAAGCTCTGGGATAGATTGTATATATAAAGCTTATGTTCTGTATGTATACGTTGGTTGAGACTCGAATATGACACCCAATATTATAACAATTTACAAGTAGTACTTTTACAGCGCCCGCCATTTTGACCATCATCTACAGCTTGGGAACCAACCCAATCCTCATCCCACCAACCGCCTTCTCGTTATCCCCCAACGGACAGAGCTGAAAGAAACGCTCCCTGTGGCACCGCACAAAGGCACTCCGCTTGTGCGGCAAGTCGACAAACTTGTCCAGCCCGAAGCCGTGGATCAGATCGTACATGACGACCGTCGAGTTGCTGTCCTTGGGCTCGCCCACGACGTACATGGTCCGGGGGTCGTCGAGGTAGAGGTAATGCATCAGGCTGCTCCACCAGGCAGACACGCGGTGCGGCCCGCGGAAACGGACGTCGCCGACGAGGGAGTGGCGGCCTCGGTCGAAGTCGCCGGCGTCGTAGTAGCTGCCGAGACGGTCCTCCTGTATAGTCGGTCAGTTACAGTCGTTTCCTCCTTGTAGCCGCCTCGTCTCATCTCATCTTACCTTGGCCCAGTAAATCTCAAAGTACGCAAAGTAAGTGTCATCCCACTTGGCCAAGACGGCCACCTGGTGAGGATCGACGTGCATCTTCCGCAGATACTCGCGGTGCTGCTCCAGGGTGCCCGTCTCGTTCCAGCCCTGCGACACACGAGGGTCGTTTTGCCACTCGTGGAAGAGCTTCAGGTGCTCGGCATCCTGCCAGTCAAGCGACACCATGGAGAAGGTCTCCTGCAGATGGGGGATCCAACGGCTGTAGATGACGGCGCCCGGAGCTGGCTTAGCCGGCCGGATCGGGTGCCATGTCTGCTGGCGTCGGTCCGGATCCTGAGGGTCACCGGCTGAAGTAATCGTCATCGTATGCTGGAGAGGGGTGAGGGGATACGAGCTCAACGGGGTGGACGAAGGCAGCGAGACGGGTGACTCCTCAGGACACCACACAGGCCGAGGCCCGAAAGGAGATCCAGCGCCCTGCCAGAACGTGGCTCTCAGGGCCAAGACGGTGATGTTGTCTGTGGTTGTAGATGGCCCCGGCTGCTCCTGGGGACGGAGCGGGTGGTCAATGGCGAGAGCAACGTCCTTCAGCTGCTGCCCGAGAACAATGGCGTTTGCGCCCGTCAGCTCAAGCCTGAGCGACTCCATGGAGGGCCGCGTCGTGAAGAGCACGTAGAGTATCAGCCACGCCTGCGCAAGAGTAGGACGCTCGGTGGCGGCATCCCACAATATGGTTGCGCATGGCGATCGTCTGGCGCGTGCCCAGGCGCTGTTGTTGGAGGTAGGCGGCAGCTCGCTCGACTTGAGGTCGGCGGGCTCGGTGAAGGCGGCCTTGGAAGTGTGAAGCTCGACGGGAGGCTTCTTTCCGGAGGAGGCGCTGGGCTTGAGGTTCAGATGATAGCGCACGGCTTCACCATTCTTGCCTGCTTCGTGGATGGTGTATTCGGTGTGGTAGGGATGAGGGAGCTTGATGACGGTTTGGTCGGGGGGTATTGACGAGAGAGAAGTGGAAGCCATTGTGACTTTTGCTATATAACAAAGATTGCCTAAAAGATGGGAGAGATCTCACACCAATAGGGCACTTGAGGGAGACGTTTGGGATGGTGTAAGTGGCACGCTCGGAGTAGGTATCACGAGAGAAACCGCCTGTATGTAACCTACCTTAAGCTAGGATAAATGCATATATATTAGCATGTATGGTAAATTACATGTGCCTGTCTCCTATGCTATGTAATGATAGAGCAGTTTACAATACAGGCAAAGCCTCATCCGCAAACAAGAGTCTGCCAGAGACAGAAGCTCCAGTCCATACCCGCATCTTCCCGCCTCATATTACCACGGTTATGCCAACTGAACACGCTTCACCCATCAGCAGTATGTCCTACCTCTCAAGCTACTACTACTACTAACTATACGGAATGACGGAGGACATGACGCTCGGCTCTGAGTTCTGCTCCATCTCCCTTCTGCCGTTGGCAATGCAGATCTGCAGCGGATCAGCGCGAAACGGGCGCCTTAGCCTCGAGCAAACTGGAGAACAAGAGACCACATTACATGTATCCACGATGACAGCCTCGAGAAGCAGGTACAGGTACGATGCTGTAGACTGGAGACTTTAGCCCACGTACCGAAGCATTAGGAGCATGGACCCTGCTAGCCTCTCCTCCTGCTCACGCCCCCTCCCCTGCATCTTCAACCCACATCGCGATGCTTCACTCTTCGCAATCGGCTGTACAGTAGCTAGGAGTGCTGCGTACAAGTACTCGTACAATTACTCGTGCGGGGCAGTTGGAGTCCTTTCACGCAAGCTGGAGTCTCCGGTAAGACCAGCCAAGTCCCAGAACCGCCGAGTTGCCTCAACTGCCTTGAGCAGATTATCTCCCTGATTGATTAGATCCACCAACTTGCAAGGGTTCCCTCCGCCATCATCCCACTCTTGCAGATTTTTCTCTCTCGTCTCTTGTCTCCGCCTCTCGCTCGCATATTCCGGATTGGGATATTCGATCCAAATCTCCATCGTTGTCTTGTCCAACTCCTTGGCTCATACTCGTAACTCGACATGTCCCTGGCCATCAGATAACAAAACTTTCGCCCTCCTCCGTAAGGTAGTTCACATTCAGTCCTTGTACTGTACATATAAACTTCTCGCAGCCCACTTTGATCCTTGCGCCTCCGAGCGGATCTGATAACTTTATTGGAGCTCAACCCAAGCCAACTAACGCACCTCCTACACCATCTTCTGGTCCGTTGTTCGGAGCGGCTACCAGAATCGAGCACCCGGGCGTATTCCTTCGCTGCTTCGTGCATGATCTGATAAACTCGACTTGTTTGTTTCTCCACCAACCGGTTACGGGTCTGGGTGGCTTGAAATCGCGCAAGCGATCACCGCCATGTGCCCCAACTTACTCGTAGGCACCGTACTTGGCACTCCAATTGCCGAGTATCCGCTCTGAGAGAAACAAAAAAGGCACTGAAGCCGTTTTGATCAATCTCAGTTTAATCGAAACAGATATTCAGCTTGAATCGCTTCTCCCGGTCGAGTCGTCAGCCTGGCTTGAGGTATAAAAAAGTTTTGCGTGCCGAAGGTGTTCCCACCGTCGCAAACAGCACCGGGAGAGTTGCCGGATTCCTATTAGCTTCAGGTCTTCGCTTCGAGAATAACGTATGTTTTACGGCACGGGAATGTCATGGGAGTAAATTCTCCTTCTGTGTTTAGTGCCGGCACAGAGGATAGTGCTTTGCTTTGGCTTGACACCAAGAGAGACGGAAGAAAAAAGATGGAACTCGGCTCCAGTTGCGACGAGATAGTCGTGTCCTTGGCCCAACAGCTTCAACAAATCTACGTACTGGACGGAGCATTCTCTCGGTTGTAGAAGGCATCACATCGAATTACACAAGGTACCTCTTACTTCTCACGCTGCTCTTCTTCCCTTTGCTTCCAAGTAGTACTGTAGTGGTAGTGTAACCATATCTCCTCGTAGACATTCCTGGCCTCGCCGACTTCCGAGTACAAACAGGAAGGGATTCTCGACTTGCCACATCTTCAAACCAACATCGAAAGTAAAAGACCAATCATGGCAATTCCTCCTCGGGCCTGATCCATCAGAGATATCAGCCAACAAGATCAGTGTGTACCGTAAAAAGTGAGTGGCCCATATGATCCAGGTCGCCTCGACTAGTGCCGCACGCGACTATCTTCCTCCCTCCCCCCCTGTCTACTACCTACCTAGTAGGTGACATTACGACGACTATGGATGTAGTACTTCAAACTTTCAACTCATCACCCATGTCAGCGGCAAAATCTAGAATCCTTTCAGCCTTTCAGCTTCGCCGGGTCTGGACGAATAAGTATCCGCAACAAACCCTGCTAGATACGCGCAACGTGGCAAGCATCATCAACTGCAGCTGAGATCTCAAAGCCGCAGTCCAACGGATCCAGTAAGTAGAAAACTCATCCATTGGCCTTTCCCCCTCGCCGTGAACTCAACTTCATCGTCTTCACCCCATCGACAGGCAGAGGAGTCAAACCAACTAACACCAGTTTCTTCTCCTCCCAAAGTCATGGCCGTCACCAACTCCCCCGAGCGCGAAAAGTTCGCCTCCGGAGGTGAAGCCGAAGCCGGCAAAGAAAACCCAGACGTCCAGATCGGCGGCCCTCAGGACTCGGACCCGGACGCCGACGATGGCATCGACACCAAGGCCCAGGCTGGTGTCCAGAACATCGAGGCCATCACCTCCGTCTGGACAAAGAGCGCCCTCTTCACGGCCTTTGCCATGATCTGGGTCATCTACTTCGTCGACAGCATGCAGCAGGGCACCACGGGCAACCTTACGCCCTGGGTCACCTCCGCCTTCGAGGAGCACTCCCTGACGCCCACCACCAGCGTCATGAGCAACATCATCGGCGGCGTCTTCAAGTTGACGCTCGCCAAGGTGCTCGACATCTTCGGCCGTCCGCAGGGCTACCTGCTTTCCATCGTCTTCACCACGCTCGGCCTGGTCATGATGGCCGCTTGCAAGAACGTCGAGACGTACGCCGCCGCTCAGGTCTTCTACTGGGTCGGGTACAATGGGTTGGACTACTCGCTCTCCGTCTTCCTCGCAGACACAACCTCTCTGCGTAATCGGTGAGTTCCAATCGTCCCTTATCGTATATGTGAAGAAGGGGCCCCTCCCCATGGCTAACAGAGTTCGTTTTCCTCCCAAAACAGAGGCCTCATCTTTGCCTACAGCAGCTCCCCGTACATCATCACCACGTGGATCTCCGGCCCCATCTCGACCGCCTTCCTGAACGGCCCCGGTTTCCGCTGGGGCTTCGGCTCGTTCGCCATCATCACCCCCGTCATCACCCTGCCCCTGTTCTTCCTCTTCATGCACTACAACAAGAAGGCCAAGGCCCTCGGCGTCGTCCCTCCCCGCGAGAGCAAGGGCTCGTGGGCGGACTCTCTGTACTACTACGCGCGCGAGTTCGACCTCGTCGGCCTGCTCCTCATCTCCGGAGGCCTGGCCATGTTCCTCCTCCCCTTCAACATCTACTCCTACCAGGCGGAAGGCTGGAAGTCGCCCCTCATCATCGGCCTCCTGGTCGGAGGAATCGTCACCCTCATTGTGTTTGGCGTCTGGGAGCGATGGTTTGCGCCCATCACCTTCATCCCTTACTCCCTCCTCATGGACCGCACCGTCATCGGCGCCAACATCCTCGCTGCGTCCGTCTTCGTCAGCTTCTACATCTGGGACAGCTACTTCCTCAGCTTCCTCCAGGTGGTCAACGGCCTTGATGTCACCGAGTCCAGCTACGTTTCCAACATCTACAGCATTGGGTAAGCAAAAACATACATAGCTTCGTCGCTTGTATAAGACGGAATCACCGCTAACGGTTTCCATCACAGTTCCTGCTTGTGGGCGATCCTCGTCGGCCTCGTCATCCGCCACACCGGCAAGTTCAAGCCCATCTGCCTCTTCTTCGGCGTGCCCGTCACGATCTTGGGTGTCGGCTTGATGATTCACTTCCGCCAGCCCGACGTCAACATCGGTAAGTCCTCTCACCCGCGGATTCACAAAAAAGGAGTGTAGAATAGCTTGCTAACAAAATCCGCTTTCTGCAGGATACATCATCATGTGCCAAATCTTCATCGCCTTCGCCGGCGGCACCATTGTCATCTGCGAGCAGACCGCCGTCATGGCCGCCACCTCCCACCAGTACGTCGCCGTCGTCCTGGCCATCGAGGCAATGGCCTCGTCCATCGGTGGCGCCATCGGCCTGACCGTCGCCGCCGCCGTCTGGCAGGCCGTCTTCCCCAAGAAGCTGGCCGTCTACCTCCCCGAGTCCGCCATCGGCAACCTCACCGACATTTACGGCAGCCTCGACGTCCAGCTGTCGTACCCGATGGGGTCTCCCGAGCGCATCGCCATCCAAAAGGCCTATGGCGACAGCCAGAAGATGATGCTCATTGCTGCCACCGCTGTCCTGTCGCTGTCTGTGGTGGGCACGGCCATGTGGAGGAACATTGATGTGAGGAAGCACAAGCAGGTCAAGGGAACTGTCTTTTAGATAAAAAGGGGGGGGTTGTTGGGCTGGTTATGGTGTTGCGGTAGGGGATTTGATATCTCACTGTGCCGCGTTTGAAACCACCAATGCTTGGTTAGAGTCTGCAGAGCTGTGTTTTTGCAGTGTCAAAGATTACATGTAGCCATTTCTAATACGAATAATGTTTACGACTTATCTGCTGCAGCATCTTTGCAAGTGTGCATGTTATGTACTGGGTAAGTGTCATAAAGCGACTCCTCGTAGATTAATAACATGTAGATAGGTAATAGACATCTTAGAATGCGTGTAACTCTGCGCTTTGTACGATGTGCCTTATTTACAGAGGTCAACTCTGTAATAGAGCACTAGTAAGAGGTTAAAACATGATGGTTCAGAACAGGGTCATAGTATAATATATGTATGTCTTTGAAAGTTCTAAGCTTCTTCATTCTAGGTACCACATGTTCAAATTTCCAAGCAGATAACTCCCAAACGCCGTGACCTCCCCCAGTCCACCCATTGTCCCAGGCCATATGTATATCTCACATTCTCTTCCCTTACACTCACGCAGCAGCAATCTCCTGCTTGACCTCCTTCCGGCCATCCAGCTGCATATACTCCCAGCAAACTGTAACAAAAAAAAACCAATCAGCAAAACTGAACACACACACATACACACACACACACAAACTCCCCCAAAGCAAATCACAACGGTAGAGAAAGGGGGGGGAAGGAAGGGGGGAAAAAAGAAAGAAAAAAGGACTTACTAGCCCAACCCAAATCATCCCTAAAATACGCCTGCATCACCTCCGGCCCCGAAATGAGGCCCCCGTCCGGGCTGTACGCAACTGCGTTCTTCCCCACGGCCAGCCCAATCATCGGCGGGATCTCCTGCAGGTGCTGGAACCGGGGCTCGTGCTGCGCGTCCTGCTGCCGCAGCACGCTCTGGTGGATGTTGTGCGCAATGTAGTGCCCGCCGTGCATGGCGGCGCCGCAGCGCTTGATGCCGGACCACTTGGCCACGTCGCCGGCGCAGAAGTGCGAGGCGGCGTTGGGGACGCTGTTGGGTTCGAAGCTCATGCTGGAGAGAACAAGTTGTTAGCAAATTGTGTTGTGCTGGCTGTTTAATCAAGGAGAGGGATGTTGTTGGTTGAACTTTTGCACTTACTTAGACACAATCTTGACGTAACCTTCGGAATCGACAGCCGACGAAGGGAGATAGGAAGCCGTCGGAGTGCTGTTGGACAGAGCCATGATGACCGCGCTGGCAGTCATCTTGTGTCCATTCGTAAACGCAACCTCGTACCGTGGCGAGCCATCCTCGGTCTCGACCTTGGTAGAGCTGGCCAAGCGATGTCCCATCAGCACCTCGACGCCGGTTTCCTTGACCATGTCCAGCGCCTTATCCCTGCAGTCGTCAGGCAGCGGCTCCGAGGACATGAGCTTGTCCCGCGAGTGCACCAGCGTGACCTTGAGATGAGGCTTCACGTGCTTCAGCTCGGCGGCCATCTCAATGCCAACGGCACCTCCGCCGACGACGACGACGCCATCTTTCGCGTTGTCGAGGGCCTTGATCTGGGTCTCGGCCTCGACGAGGTACTGCTTCCGGGTCAGAGCCTGGGGCACAACGGGCCACACCCTCCGCAGGCCCGTAGCGGTGACGAAGTAGTCGTATTGGTGCGTGACGGCCTCTTTCGTGGTGCCGTCGATGACGGTCGCTGTCTTGGCGGCGCAGTCGACGTTCGATACCGAGCCCTGGACGAATCTGACGTTGGGGAGCTGCAGACCGGGAATATCTTGGAATCGAACCCAGGCTTTCTTTGCGTATTCCGCATCAGCCAGGGCCAGCGGCGAGCCGATCAAGTGGTCTAGATCTCCTCTTAGTGGTAGTTCCAAAGGATTCTATGACGCCTTCGACTTACAATATCCATCTCGCTCATCAGCAATGGTGATCTCAAAGTTCACCTTGGGCACGCTAGGATGGTGCGCATACGGCTCGTTCGACATCCGCGGCGACAAGCCATTCCCCAAATCGAGAAGATTGACAGCCGCAGAGAGGCCTGCATAGGAGCCACCAGCAATAAAGACCCTGACAGCAGGGACGCTCTCCGGAACCGAGCCCATGGCGACGAAGGTGCTTTCGGTAGTAGTAGTAGTAGTAGTAGTATCAGCAAGGCGACGAGAGGGAGAGCAGTGAAGATGACGACGAGCGACAGCACCGAGCTGGACAACAGGGTTCGCGAGATTTCGGTGGCCGGGACTCGTGGCAATACTCGGTCGAGCGCTGGACAAGGGCAAAGTCGAGCTGCTGCTGGTGCAGATTGTGGTCCGCCAGCGCTTGGCCGGCTGCGTCGACGAGGCCAGTTGAGCCGCGATCTGCCGAAAAGCGCCGATATTGCGACCGGATGGCTTCAATGCAGCGCGAGACACGGGCACAGCGTGCAAGTACGAGTAGCAGTTCATCGTTGCGTCGCCGCCACGGTCATCACTCGTGCCAAGGTGTGCGAAGCGGGACCGGTTCCTCCACCAGAGCAAGCATCATCTGCAGTCCGTTGAGCAATCCATCTTCCCCCCCAGTGGGGGTGTGAGCCAAAAGGACCTCTCCCCCAGTTTATACTTGTACCCAACAGCAGCACGCAATTCGCCGAGCAATTACATCTCGGAGGGCGTCCATCTTATCAGATCCGAGGCCAAGGCCGTGAGGCTATGAAAATCCCGGGTCCGGACGGCCGACGCTCCACCTCGAAGACCGAGCAAGTCCAGCGGGATTGTGGTCGCCCGAGCAGACGGTACATCCGAGCACTGGGGAAAAGAGAGAGGAAAACCCCTGGATAAAGAGGCATTTTCTGCGTCAATTCCCTTTACGCAATTCTTTTGTGTTTTCCCCTCGTCTCCCAGGCCGCCAAGTCCGTCCCAGTTGTCGCCTTTTGGCCGATCCTCGGACGCACATGGTGGAGACGCTTCCCGCCGAGAGAAATTATCTGATCCGAACAGGTCCCGCTTGTTGAGGGGCCACACCATGGGGGAGCAAAAGTACCGGTACAAGTGGCCAGACCAGGATAGAACATGGACGAGGGGGCGTGTGTCTTTGAGGGTCGAGGAACATGCCAGTGACAAGCCGGTACCTGTTGCTCGACCTCTCCTCACGAGCCGGGATGGTGGATAGTCTCGGTCTTGTCGTGGTTCCTCTATGGAGCATCTCGTGAAGTTGCAGCACTAGAGCAGAGCTCAGAAAAAATGATACCCTGTCCTGTTTGCTGATCAGCGAGGGCCCATTCCTGGATGCCGAAAGCGTTGCGTGTGCCAACAATGGGAGAAGCCAGACGGGGAAAAAGGCAAAGAGGGAGACGGTCTGGCGGCGTCTGAGTCGTCGAGTCAACCGCGTCCTGCTGTCGATCGTGCAGGCGGACCAGAGCTAGAGGACGTTGTGGGCATTGCAACGACGGCAAGTAAGCGTCCAACTGCCGGAAGCTGTGTTTGTCTGTACCCAGGTATGAAGAGGTCTTAGCTCAGACGGCAGTTCCAATCTTGAACAAGAGACGATTCCATCTCTTCATGCCCGGGCTCAGACGGGCCATGAGAGTGTAGCGGCCCGTAGAGTAACCATCGACAAACCGCTCCTCGCCAGCAATGGCAGCTCAGAACGATACGCCAGTCCCCAATGGTGAGACTGGAGATGCCGCGGTGCCTCAAGTCAGCAATGATACCCAGGTAGAGGCCATCTCCAATGCCAATGGAGAGCCCAACAGAATCAGAAAGGTCAGTTTGATCGGTGCCTGTCTCTGTTCTGCAGACGTCATGAAACTCAATGGGCTCGCATGCTCACAAAAGTGCTTCAGTTCATCTCGGAGTTCTTCACCTACTTCCAGCTGCTCGTCTATGCCGACCCAACATGGAAAGACATCACCCTTCTCGTCATCGGCGCCATCTCTGCCGCGGCAGCAGGAGTCCCCTTTCCTCTCATGGGAATCCTCTTCGGTCAGCTCGTCGATGACCTCAACACCGCAAGCTGTGATAACAAAGACACCTCCGCCGCCGACGCCGCACGAATCCAGTCCTCCGTCGACAGCAAGGTGCTGGAGCTTACGTATATCGGCATCGCCAGCTTTGCCCTGATATACATATACATCGTTTGCTGGAGCATCTTCAGCCGTCGACTGGAAGCCCGCCTCAGGGACCGCTATTTCCAGGCTTTGCTGCGACAGGACGCCACGTTTTACGATCAACGCCAGGCCGGAGAGCTGTCGTCGCGCCTCAATGCAGACATCCAAGCCGTCCAGTCGGGGACTTCCGAAAAGGTCGGCATCTGCATCGCCTGCACATCCTTCTTCTTGACGGCGTACATTGTTGCCTTCATCAAGAACTGGCGGCTTGCGGCCATGCTTCTGTCCCTTATTCCGGCCTTCTTCCTCATGGCAGGCCTGGGCAGCCGGTTTGCGGGCAAATACACCACTGCCATGTCCGACGCGATAGGCTCCGCCTCCTCCATTGCGCAGGAGACATTGTCCAACATTGCTGTTGTCCAGGCTTTCGGTGCCGGCGCGCGCCTCGAGGCCAAGTTTTCCTCCCAGATGATGACGGCTCAGAAAAAGGGTATCAAAAAGGCGTTTGCCGCGGCGCTTCAGGCCGGCACTCTCTACTTCATCGCCTATGCTGCAAATGCCTTGTCCTTCTGGCAAGGTAGCCACCAGATTGTCAAGACCATTGCGGATCCCAGCGGAGTGTCCGTGGGACAGATATACACAGTCATCTTCCTCCTCGTCGATGGTAAGCCCCCGTTCCAGGGCATGCTCCGGGCGACTCTTCGAGGGCCTTCACTGACATTCCACCGTTGTTAGCATGCGTCGTCTTCGGCTCCATCGCACCTCTCTTGCCTCTGCTGGGTGGTGCGTCCACAGCTTTCAAGAAGCTGCGACAAGATATCGAGGCCCCGGCCACCATCAACTCCGGATCCGATTCTGGCGTCAAACTTCCAGACTCCACTCCCGCCTCGATCTCGTTCCGCAACGTCACCTTCGCCTACGTCTCCCGACCGGACCAACCTGTGCTCAAGAATGTCTCATTCGACTGTCCTGCAGGCAAATTCACATCCATTGTTGGCCTGTCGGGCAGCGGCAAGTCCACTGTAGCTGGCTTGGCAACGAGAATTTACGACCCCCAAGAGGGACAAGTGTTGCTCGACGGGCACGACCTGAGGGAGCTGAACGTGAAGAACCTCAGAAGCTTCATCAGCCTCGTTCAGCAAGAGCCTTCGCTGTTGGATCGATCAATCCTGGAAAACATCGCACTGGGACTGTTCAACTCGCCATGGGAGAAGCATCAGAAATTCCAATCCATCATTCTGGGTCAGGGGCTCGCCGACGTGGCAGCCAAAGTAAGAGACGGACAGGACTTGACATCCGTCGCACAGGAACACGGTCAGGACATGGCTGAACTCGTCGAAATGGTCCGCCATGCCGCGTCCCTGGCCGATGCCTCGGGGTTCATTGACAGACTAGAGTATGGATACGGAACGGTCGTTGGTACCTCAGGAAAGCTCGTCAGCGGAGGCCAGAGGCAGCGGCTCGCGTTTGCTCGCGCCTTGATCCGAGATCCCAAGGTCCTCCTCCTCGACGAAGCAACGGCATCCCTGGATTCAGCCAGTGAGCGGCGCATCCAGGCCGCTGTCGAGTCCATCTCCAAGGGCCGTACCATCATCGCCATTGCTCATCGTCTGTCCACGATCCGGAATGCCGACAACATCATTGTGATGAACAATGGCGAAGTCATCGAGCAAGGCACCCATTTGGAACTCATGGCCCTGGATGGTTCGTATGCCGGCATGGTTCGTTTACAGAACCTGGCGTCCAAAGAGCAGGATGACACGCCATCCATGTCCAGCACATCCAAGGGGGACGCAGACCTCGGGCTCTCGGAGAAGGAGGCGGCCCTGGATGACGTTGTGCCAGTGACCAAGGAAGAGTCTGCGGTCTCGACTTCGGCAGATCAGCAGGACTCCAGTCCAGAGGCTGCCGTAGGGGAGGGCAAGGAACTTGAAGGCAACCAGTCAACCTGGAGCATCGTCAAGAGCCTTGGCCTCATGCTTCGACCGCATCTGCTGATGCTTCTCCTGGCCGTCTTCTCTGCCGTCATCGTCGGCGGCACCTTTTCTTCAGCAGGCGTCATCTTTGGCAATACCGTCTCAAACGTGAGCCCCTGCAACTCAACCCATCATATCCTGTGGGCAGGCAAGTTCTTCGGCGGCCTCTTCTTCATGCTGGCCGTGGTTGAATTGTTCGCCTACACGGGAAGCTGGTTCGGCTTTGGTTACATTTCCGAAAAGCTGCTCTACAAGATCCGCGTGCTCAGCTTCCGCTCGCTGTACGAACAGGAGCTGGACTGGCACCAGTCAGAAGGCCGTTCGCCAGCCTCGTTGCTGTCCATCATCACATCAGACGCTGCTGCTGTAGGCGGGTTCAGCGGGTCTATCCTAGGCACCATGTTTTCCATTGTCGTCAACTTCTTGATCGCCATCATCCTTTCCCACATCATTGCGTGGAAGATTGCCATTGTGTGCTTGGTCACAGTCCCGATACTCCTGGGCTCAGGCATCATGCAGGTGCGCGCGTTGTCAAGTTTCGAGCGCAAGCATGCTGGAGCATTCTCCACGGCCTTGGGCATTACCGTCGAAGCCGTCACCTCTTTCAAGACGGTATCCTCGCTGTCCCTAGAGGATGAGATACTGAACACGTATCGTCGAGCCCTAAGAGCCCCGCAGAGAGAGACGGCTCTGGCGAGTGTCTACACCAACTTCTGGCTTGCCATTGCCAACAGCATCGGAAACCTCATCTACGCGTTTGCGTACTGGTGGGGCTCAACAAGAATCACAAAGGGAGAGTACAGCCAGGCCCAGTTCCTCATCATCCTCATGGCCATGCTCGTGAGCGCCCAGCTGTGGGGTCAGATGTTCACGTTGGCTCCCGAGGTCTCGCGAGCCAAGTCGGCAGCAGCCAGGATCCTAAATCTCATCAACCTCGGGTCTTCGAAGCGTATCGGTGCCAAGGATGCCGAGCTGGCCATCTCCTCACGGGGAGAAAAGGATGTTGAAGCTACACCAGATGCAGTCTCAAGTCGCGTGCTCAGTCCCAACCGTGGTGGCGCCACAGTCACTTTCCGAGATGTGTCATTTGCGTATCCTGCCCGGCCGCATATCTCAATCTTGAAGAACATGTCATTCACGATACCGGCTGGCCAGTTTTGCGGTCTCGTGGGCCCGTCGGGAGCTGGCAAGTCCACGATCATGTCACTCGTTCAGAGAATGTATCGCCCTACCAGTGGAGTCGTCGAGATCGATGGGGTCGATATTTGCGCTCGTGAGGGTGCGGACTTCCGCCATGATATTGCCGTGGTTCCCCAGGACTGTGCGCTCTTCGATGGAACTGTCAAGTTCAACGTAGGACTCGGTGCTGTTCCAGGCCGCGAAGCGACAGACGCGGAGATCGAAGAAGCTTGCAAGCTCGCCAACATCCACGACACCATCATGACACTTCCCGAGGGCTATGAGACAGAATGCGGCCCCAACGGATCTCGATTGTCCGGTGGACAGCGTCAAAGGCTGGCCATTGCGAGAGCACTAGTCCGAAAGCCGCGGCTATTGCTGCTCGACGAAAGCACCAGCGCCCTCGACGCAGAGAGCGAAAAGGCACTGCAGAAGGGCCTGGAGCAGGCGGCTAGAGGCATCACCGTGATCGCCATCACCCACAGGCTGCACACTGTCCGCAAGGCCGACGTGATTTTTGTCGTCGAGGGCGGCCAAGTGGTCGACAAAGGACGTCACGAGGAGCTTGTGGAGAGGAGCGAGTCGTACCGGATCAATGCCCTGCAGCAAATGTTAGGATAGATAATGGCGGAAGTGAGGGCTAGTAGGTAATGATAGAGCATATACACACACACATCATGAACACATGTAGTAATCCCGAGCATTAGAACTTATAGATAGATAATACGATACCAGCCAATCGCTAGAACCAATTCCCACACGTGGGGGATCGAGACGCCATGAGCGGCTTGCCAGGGGAAATATATAGCTGAGGCAGCAGCATCTTGGAATGCGGAAGCGTCGCTATTCGCTGTGTCTGCGCCGACCAGGCGAGAAGGAGGTCTCGCGATCAAGTCATCTGGCCGCCCCCTCGCTTCCAACTGGATCGCACACGGGATGATCCCCGCGCTGCAGAGCCGGAGGGCTTACAGCGTGCATGGGCCGCTGCCAGCAGCTGTCATGACGCTGCCATGCGCTGTAGCCGGTGCGTTCCGCCGCTGCCGCCCCCCCCTGACCCCCCAAATCTGGAACCCCCTAGACACCTAGATATGGAGGTAGCGATCAGTGACCTCAACGAACCCTTTAGCGCAGGGCTGTCAGCTACAGGTCACATGCCGCCTCCGCCCCTGAGCCAGTTACAGCTCGCTGATTTCCTCTCCCTGTCTCCATACTAACGTCAAGACCAGGTTGCGATAAGGCACCACCCCAAGAGTCGCACTGTTATTCTGGAGCCCGGTAGCGCCGCAATCGCGCCTTGGGGTTTGAATCGGCGTTGCCTTGCCAGGCCAGGCCACGGACTGACTCAAAGGAGCTTCCAGGCGGACAAGACTCCGGTCGATCGGCATACCTAGTACTCGTGGGGAGCGCGAGGCGTCGACCTGTACTGATCAAGTAGAGTTTGATCGCTTCCCGGCCAACAAGCCTCCGTCCTTCAAGCCACGAGACCTTCACAACACAACCCTCGGGGAACCGGCCAGAACTCGACACACCAAGCCGACACACCACACTACTCGGACCAGCACTACCTATCTCAGACACAGCACCACACACACATTCCACCATTCCGTCCCAGCAGCGATCTGGCAATCCCTCCTCCTCTGTTCCTGCTACAGACCTGACCCCATCTTCCGTCAACGACAACCCACGCTCGAGCGGTGCTCTTGAGCGAGGAGGGAGTGTGCAATTGGCTGGCAAAAGCGCCTCGTCGCCATCCGTCTCGCCCGACACCTACGAGCTCGACGACTACAAAGAGATCGCCGAGCGCAACGCCATCCAAGACCGCCAACGCCAACGGCAGGAGAAGAGAGCGCTCAAGCGACAGTGGCTCGAGACACGGGACGAGATGAAGTTCTCTCACAGCATTCAGTTCAATGCTGTTCCGGACTGGAGCAGCCACTACATTGCGTACAGCAATCTCAAGAAACTGTGAGGCTCGCCGGTCTGGTCCGCGGAAAGGAGGTGTAGCTGTCAACTAACCTATCGTCGTCCCATTAGGATATATCAGCTTGAGAAGAGTGTGCACCAGGCACGGGGTGGCGATGGCGAATCGCGACCCCTGATATCGGCCGAGGAGCCAGAAGACGTCTTCACCAAAGCCCTCGGCATCGAGTTGGAAAAGATATGCTCCTTCTACTCGCTCAAGGAGGGCGAGCTGCTCGAAGAAGTCAGCCAACTCCTGCACGACGTCGGAGAGGGCCCATCGATGGAAACATCCACCACCTTGCGCCCAACGCAGTCCGAAACGCAGAGTGCCCACGCTCGAGCCACCAGTCTGCGCAGCCACGGCTCCGACGATGACGACAGCGCAACCGACGACGACGAGACCACGGGCCTCACAAAACGCAGAGGCAGCAAATATGGGGGGAGGAGACGGACTGCGTCTAGCATCCCGGACATGGCTGCGTCTTCAGAATTCGGGCGCTCCAGAAGGTACAGCACCACCATTGATGACTACGGCGACCAGTCTCTCCTCTTCGGCTCGACGCTGTACTCGTCCGGCATCATGCTCAAGAAGCGCATCATATCCCTCTATGTTCAGCTCTGCGAGCTCAAGTCTTACGTGCAGCTGAACAAGACGGGCTTCAGCAAGGTGCTCAAGAAGTTTGACAAGATTCTTGACAAGGAGCTGCGGTCGTCCTACATCAGCACCTATGTCGATACCGCATATCCCTTCAAGCCAGAGACTAAGCAGCTGCTCGACGAGAATATTGCCAAGATGGAGGTTGCCTATGCCGAGATTGTCACCGCCGGCGATTTGGAGCTTGCCAAGAAGGATTTGCGTTCTCACCTCCGGGAGCACGTTGTTTGGGAACGCAACACCGTTTGGAGAGATCTCATCGGTATTGAGCGAAGAGCAGAGGCTGCCCGATTTGGCCAAACGCTGCTGGGACAGGACGCCGGCATCGTGCCAAAGAGATTGCAGGGCGATGACGAGATTGGGCCGGCAGAGACGCAGATCAAAACGCCCATTGGCAGAATCGTCCTGCCATCGTGGCTTTCCAACAGCTCTGTGCTCACCCTGTTCATCTCCGTGGCAGCTTTCCTCACCCTCCTGCTTGTTCCCATACTGCAGAACCCTGAGCAGCAGAACTGTCTGGCACTTCTCGTTTTCGTCAGTCTGATGTGGGCTACCGAGGTATGTCACGTTGAGCATGTCCGATTTCCATCCTCTTTACTCGCTAACTGTCCACGCAGACTATCCCCCTGTTTGTCACGTCTCTCTTTATCCCCTTCTTGGCTGTCGTCCTCAGAGTGGTCCGTGAGGAGGATCCAAGCAAGCCCCCGAAGCGCCTGACCTCAAAGGAAGCTACCTCGGCCATCTTCGCCTCCATGTGGTCGCCTGTCATCATGCTCCTCATCGGCGGCTTTACTCTGGCTGCTGCTCTATCCAAGTGCAAGATTGACAAGCGCCTTGCAACGCTCATTTTGAGCAAGGCTGGCACGCAGCCCAAAACGGTTCTGCTCGCAAACATGTTCGTCGCAGCCTTTGCGTCTATGCTCATCAGCAACGTTGCTGCCCCTGTCCTCTGTTTTTCCATCATCGAGGTATGTCTTTGATATCCTTGCGTCATGATCCCGGATTGTATGTTCTGACCTGCCATCGCAGCCCATGTTGCGGACTCTGCCAACGGACTCGAACATGTCCAAGGCTGTCATTATCGGGATCGCTCTCGCTTCCAACATTGGCGGTATGCTGTCGCCAATTGCGTCGCCGCAGAACGTCGTGGCCATGGGAATCATGCAGCCTGAACCGACATGGCTCCAGTGGTTCTTTATCGTCATCCCTGTTGGCATCGTCTCAATCATCCTGATCTGGCTCCTTTTGCTGATCACGTTCCAACCTGGCAAGGGGACGACTATTGCGCCTATTCGCCCCCTCAAGGAAAAGTTTACCGGCGTTCAGTGGTTTGTCACCATTGTTACCGTCATCACCATCGTTCTGTGGTGCACTAGCCATACCCTCGAGGCCGTGTTTGGAGACATGGGTGTCGTGGCCATCATCCCCATTGTTCTCTTCTTTGGTATCGGCATCTTGACCAAAGAGGACTTCAACAACTTTCCTTGGACCATCATCATCCTGGCCGCCGGTGGCTTGTCGCTCGGCAAGGCTGTCCGGTCTTCGGGCCTGCTCCATACCCTTGCCGAGGTTATTTCGCACAGGGTCGAGGGCATGAGCCTGTACGGTGTTCTCGTGGTGTTTTCCTCGCTGATTCTCGTCATTGCCACCTTCATCAGCCACACGGTCGCCGCCCTCATCTTCCTTCCGCTGGTGTACGATGTCGGCGTGGCCATGGAGCAGCCGCACCCTAACCTCCTGGTGATGGGCGGAGTTTTGATGTGCAGTGCCGCCATGGGTCTGCCTACCAGTGGTTTCCCCAATATGAGTAAGTCCCCGCCACCATTCCCCTCTCCCATGCAGAGCATTTGCTAAAATGGCATAGCCGCAATCATGAAGGAGGACGCCACGGGTCAACGGTACTTGAGTGTGAAGCACTTTATAAGCCGTGGTGTGCCCAGCAGTTTGATCACACTGGTGGTTGTCGTGACTCTCGGCTATGGCATCATGGAAGTTGCCGGCTTGGACTAGTTGTCAGTTTAGTCGAGACGAAGCTGTTTGTTTGGCGGGCGAAGAGAGTATACATGTATAGAGTCAGATGTAGGTCAGGTTTGCAAGGCATATGGGTCAGGCGGGTTATACGGAGTATGTGATGTGGAATTGTTCTTAAGATTTGAGAATATAGATGGTGCTTGATGTTACTGTTGACTGAAATTGCGTGTATCATTGCTTAAATCTAGGTATCGAACAACGTCTCTGTCTTAAACTGGTTTGCCCCCGGAATCTAGCACATACGACCATAGGTAGTGGAAAACTCGGGGTCCCGTCCGCTCCCCCATAGATAAGCCACTAACCGGCAGATTAGTAGTTGGGTGGGTGACCACCAGCGAACACCGGCTGTTGTATGTTTTTGTTTCTCTTTTTGCTCCTTCATACTCGTGATGTGTTGAGGTTCTTATAGTTGTCTGTGAAGGCTGGTGTTGTTTTCGGTTGTGTTGGGCGCAGTCAGATCTAACAGTACTGTTTAGAGATGTATGCACTGTGTCGCAAACTGCCTAACGTTGTTGCACTAGGGCCGCAACGCTACGGCATTGACGTCGTTGGGATAAGAGATAGCGGCACCTGACGTGGGATAGCTCTGGCACCTCCTTCAGGCAAGAATGGCACCTTGAATCTGGCACCTCGGCTTAAACCGTCCAAACCGCAATCCAGAAGTGAGAGAAGAAGAAGAGAAGAGGAAGAACCAAGGCTCTCAATCCCATCGCCAGCCATCTGATGCACGTCTTGAAAGGATAACCATCACCCTTCCCAGGAGCTGGCCATGCTCTCCGCCTTTACAGCTCGCCCCATCATAGAGCTCCGGCAGCGGGACAAGTCCAAGATCGAGACGATCCTCGCGTATGGTATGGATGCCCGGCTGCTCATTGATGCGCCCCCTCGCTCTCTGCGTCCTCTCTGACCGCGTCTCCAGGCGACCGCATCCTCGTCGGGCTCAACAACGGCGCCCTTCGGGTCTACCGCCTCAACGAGCTTCCCGCCAACGGCTCCCCGACGCCGCCTCCACACACCGCAAATGCAAATGCGGATGCGACTCCTCCGCAGAATGGCGACCACGCAGCCGCGGACGCGGTAGCCAAGCCGACGGATCTGCTGCGGGAGGTGGAACGCTTCTCGACGCGGGCGATTGAACAGCTGGCCATCATCAAGGAGGCCAACATCATCGTGTCGCTGTCCAACTACCACGTCTCTCTCCACGATCTGCAATCATACGACCTCATCGAGACCCTTTCGCGGA
This sequence comes from Trichoderma citrinoviride, assembly GCF_003025115.1. NCBI lineage: Eukaryota > Fungi > Ascomycota > Sordariomycetes > Hypocreales > Hypocreaceae > Trichoderma > Trichoderma citrinoviride. Next base: position 124,913 of record NW_020194730.1, read on the forward strand.
CCAAGAATGCGTCCTGCTTCGCCATCACGTCCAACATCGTCAGAGACCCCGACACGGGCGTGCCCGAAATCATTAGCCGACTGGCCGTTGCCGTCAAGCGGAGGCTTCTGCTGTGGAGCTGGCATGAGAGCGAGCTCAGCAACGATGTCTCGGAAGTGGTGCTCTCCGAGTCGATTCGATCCATCACATGGGCGAGCGCGACAAAGCTTGTCTGCGGCATGAATGGAGGCTACGTCATCGTCGATGCCGTGACACAACACGTTGAGGATATTGTGAGCCCGGGTGCGGTGGGAGTGTCTGGCCAAGGCAGCCGCTTCGGAGCCATGAGCAGCGCGGGAATGGGGTACATGGGCCTAGGAAACTATGTACCCAAACCTCTGGCTGCCAAGCTGTCTGATGGAGAAATGCTTCTTGCAAAAGACATCAACACGTTGTTCGTCAACGATGAAGGCAAGGCGTTGGAGAGGAGACAGATCCCGTGGCAGTCTGCCCCTGACTCCATCGGGTACTCATATCCGTATATCGTTGCGCTGCAGCCTCCGTCCAAGGGCTCTCTTGAGGTCCGGAACCCCAAGACTCTGTCCCTGCTGCAGACAATTACGCTGCCTGGCGCCGCCCAGCTGCATTTCCCTCCGCCTACCGTCAGCCTAGCTCATGCAGGCAAAGGATTCCACATCTCTAGCGACCGCTGCGTGTGGAAAATGGAAGCCACAGACTATGACTCGCAAATTGAGGAGCTCATCGAGAAGGGCAAGTTTGATGAAGCCATTAGCATACTGGAGATGCTTGAGGATGCTCTCTTGAAAAACAAGGCAGAGACGCTCAGGGAGGTCAAGATGCTGAAGGCGGAAAGTTTGTTCAAGCAAAAGAAGTTTCGACAAGCAATGGATCTGATGAATGAGGACGATGTACATGCGCCGCCAGAACGGGTCCTCAGGATGTTTCCTCCTCTTATCGCAGGCGAACTATCCAGATGGGCCAACTATCAGGAACCCCAGGAGAATGCCGAAGCAAACACGAAAAAGACTAATGGAACGAGGTCAAGCAGTCCCGAAGCTGTCAGTGAACCTGTCGGGTCGCCCACCGCTGTAGGAGGGTTTGCCAAGTATTTCAAGGGAGCGCAAAGGAGGCCGCAAGCCGACGTCGCCTCCATCATCTCGAAGAAGGATGGAGAAAACGACGATTCAGACAACGCCAAGGAAGCGCCCGCATCAGAAGACAGACCGCTTTCGGGTAAAGAGCTCACAAAGGCCGTCCTGGAGCTGAATAGCTATCTCGCTGGCACCCGTGCCCGCCTCCAGCGTGTCATTGATCCAGTCACGGGCAAGTTGAAGCCACGAACAGACCAGCCTGGCTCGACAAAAGAGGCGGAAGACCGGATGCTGAAGCTGAGCATGGATGAATCTGACATCGAGCGCGAGCAAAAGCTTCGTGAGACTTTCCGGCTGGTCGATACAACTCTGTTCCGCGCCTACATGTTCTCACAGCCGTCGCTTGCGGGCTCTCTGTTCCGCATTCCCAACTTTTGCGACCCCGACGTCGTCAACGAGAAGCTGCTGGAACACAATCGTTATACGGAGCTGATTGACTTCTTCCACGGCAAGAAATTGCACAGGTCGGCACTCGACTTACTACACAAGTTCGGCGCCGCACCGAAGCCAAACGAGGCTGCCCCGGCCTTGCACGGTCCAGATCGCACCATACAGTATCTACAAAGCCTTCCTCCCTCCGAGATTGACCTCATCCTCGAGTACGCGGAATGGACGCTAAAGGCGAATCCGGAATACGCAATGGAGATATTCATAGGCGATACGGAGAACGCGGAGACCCTGCCGCGCGAAAAAGTCTTGCCGTATCTGCAGAAACTAGATGAGAAGCTGGAGAGGCAATACCTAGAGCACATTATCATGGAACTCGACGATACGACGGCAGATTTCCACAACCGGCTCGTCGAGCTCTATGTGTCGAGCCTGAGTAATAGCGAGAGGGGACATGATTGGGATGACCTGGAAGAGAGATTTGTCAGGTTCCTGCGAGAATCACGACAGGTCTACAGTCTCACGAAGGCATTTGCGTTGATTCCCAAAGATGGTAAGGCGAACTATCATGTTTGGACAAGCGTCAGGGAGGCTAACCGCAGACAGATCCCGCCTTCTTCGAAGCGCAAGCTGTCGTCTTGAGCAACATGGGCCAACACAGGCAAGCTCTCGAGATATATGTGTTCAAGATGAAGGACTATGTCAAGGCTGAAGAGTACGTGTTTGAAACCTTCTGAACGAGGGCTGAAGACAGTAAAAGCTAACTCCCACTCAGCTATTGTAACCGTGTATACAGACAGCAAGCCCCATCCGCAAATACGGATGACTTGGATGACTCGGGCTCATCCGTATACCATACGCTACTTTCCCTCTATCTTCAACCTCCTCCGCCGCACAAGCCCAATCTGGAGCCGGCGCTGGATCTGCTATCCAAGCACGGCTCTCGCCTCCCCGCCACTTCGACACTCGGCCTGATCCCCAACGATCTTCCCGTGGGCTCTCTGGAGGCATATTTCCGCGGCAGGATAAGGGCCGCCAACAGCCTCGTCAACGAGTCCCGGATCGTGGCAGGGCTGCGCAAAGCAGAGGGCATATCCGTGGCCGCCGAGCTACAGCTCGGAGACGGCAAGCCTGGAGGGCAAGGCGGTAGGAACCGCCATGTCATTATTACAGACGAAAGGCATTGCGTCGTGTGCCACAAGAAGCTGGCCGGTGGAATGAGGATGGGCGGGAGCGTCATCGCCGTGCTGACGGACAATACAGTCGTCCACTATGGCTGTCTGAGCAGAGCGACGGGCTCCAAGGCGGATGGACTGAGGAAGCCCAGCTGGGGAAGAGGTTTCTAGACGCTCCCAAGTTGTCGCATAGCTTTTCCCATTCTTCTGTTCCATTCCTTTTCGTCTCCCCCATCTCTTTAGCTAGGTTGCCCTTTGTTCTTTCTTCTCTGGAGTCGTCTCTTTGGGGGTTGGCTTGTATCTGCTTCGTTTCGATGTGGCTATACCCTTCTTGTCCACATCTCAAGGGCGCGTAACTTAATCCTCCATAAAGCGTACGTTTGTGCGTCGCCGCATTTACCCGCGAAGAAGAAGCCTCTTCAAGTAATATGGAAGAATCCGTTTTGTGCTGTTAATCTTCTTCTCCTTGGACCTCCTCGCCGTAATTCTCCTCCTCCTTCTCGTCGTCCACGGGGTGCTTCAGGCCAGCAGCCTCCTCGCGCTTCTTGTCCTCTTTCATGCGCGCCGTGAGCTCCTGGTTGATCTTGTCCTGGGCCGAAGCGACCGAGGCCCGTAGCGCTGCGAGATATTTCGATTTCGAGGCCGCGTCGAGGGAAGCAGTCGGCGGCGGCGCGGGGATGGATTCGGCGATGGCGAAGGGGGCGTTTGTGGGGGAGGTGTAGGATGTTGTGAGGGTTGTTGTTTGGGGGGCCATTGTGAAGGGGAGGAGGTTGCTGTTTGTGGGTGAGATGATATGGGATGCAGGAGGAAGAGCAGTTGTTTTGTCTGTGATTGCGGCGTGGAGGGTGTAATTGGTGGTTTGGTGGGGTAGACGGCAACTTCGTGGAGGGGCAGGAAATCGAAATGATGAGAATTGAGATCACGTGGCTGGGACTGCGAGGGACTCATTACGCCTTGGAGTCGCCTTTTGACAACCTTGGAAGTTGACAGTGACTGAATTAATTGGACGCTGTATGATTGATGTTGAGAATCATTGCTATTTGCCACATTGAACAATACTGTACGTGACCACGGTTGGTGGGGAGTCAGTCCCATCAGACACGGTACCGCCTGGATTGATACGCGATGCGGCTCCTCTACAGAACCATGGGAGACTAGGTCAATCAGCCAGCAGGTGTGGCAGAACACCAGACAATGGCTTGGACTTCATCTACAGGTATACAGGCCAGAGGTGGAAGTTTCAAACGTCCCACGAGGAAATACACATCATTGTGCCAGGTGAGTCATCCATCCGATCGCTGGCAGTAGGACGTCATATGGACAGGCCCGGCCGAACGCCAAGGTGGATGAGATGGAACAACTTCGTCACAAGGAATCAGAGGCCAAATTAATCACGAGCAGCTGGGATCGGTCCCAGGGGGCACAGCATGGCAGCAGTGACCATAAACGTGGAGTATCTAGGTGTCTCGACAGAGAATGCAAACCCGTTAGTAGTATTCTTGCAACGTCCAATGAGCTGGGGGGATTCTCTGCATAGCTATCCATACCTGAGGAGAAAAAAAGGTGAAGCATCGCCCTCAACAGAATGATCGGAATTGTGTGATTCCTCTTGCCGAAGCAAGACGAACGCTGCATATCGCACTCAAGTTTGCGCAACAAGCTTCGCAACGACTTCCCAGAGGCCACCGGGAACAAAAGAAGAAACCACGAGAGTCCCTTCTTCTCCCGGGCCTGAAGATTTCTGATGTCTGTTGCAGACGTCGGTGTGACGCCAGGCCATCACAGGCGGACCCGAACAATCACGGCGCATTCGAAGAACACGGCGTGAAAGTCGAGCACAGGAAGGCAAACACACGAGGTGTCCCCTTCCTGCTTTGAAGCTTTCTCCGAATTTCCCACATGCGAAAGAGTTCCCCAAAAGGGTCGAGAAAGGCCCGCTTGCGCAGGGGCTTTCTCCGTTTGTAGCATGGAAACGCAGCGTTGAAGAGGGCGATGCTTGGGGGGAGGGAAAGGGAAGCAAAGCTGAGCGCGCGAGAACTTTTTTATACCCTCTTTTTTTGCTTGGAGCTTCAGCCGGCGCTAGGAGGAGTGTGAGCCCCACGTGCAGCAGCAGCAGCCGCCAGAGAGCCTCAACGACGGGGGGGAGGTACTTGTGCGGGCAGCGGCTGTTGGAGCGCAAGCGAGGTATTACTTCTGTTTCAAGCGGAGATTAATTGATATGAGGACGGCAAGCCAACAGTGATAGGTATGGAAGCTAGACAAATTACCCTTGAATACACTATAGTATTCCGCTTCTCCTCCATCTTTCCGGGCGCCTGTGTATCTATGCTCTGGACGCTGTAGATTCGATTGACTGGAAGACAGGCGGCGATCCGTGCGGCAAAGGGCAGTTGAGTTCAATGCGATAGGACGCCTCATGCATCGTCATCCCGCTAGCGGCAGCACTGGGCGCAACACCACCTCACGCCTCCAACCATCCATCAGCACCATTGAGCCTCTGATTGCAATAGCAGGCAGGCGATCTGTTCTCCTCTCAAGCACTTCATCCTCTTCAACTTCTCGACCTCCTCCTCTTGCGCTACGCCGCCGTCGTCTTCCGTCTCTCAAGCCTCCATCCAATACCCCATCGACGCCTAGTAGGGCAATTTACCCGCGGGGTCTGGCGGCGATCTCGAGCCTGTCGAGCCGACGCCCGCATCGCCTCGCCTCGCCTCGACGTCCGCGGCACAAGTCAAGATGTAACAGAAGCCTCTCGGTCCCGCAAAGATGCAACCTACAACCTCGTCCTCGGGCCGGTCCCAGGGCCGCCCTCCGGGGAGCTTCTCGCCCTTGCCTGGCCTGCCGCGGTCGTCTAGCGACCTCAACCAGGCGCCGGGCTCGTCTCGACCACCTCCCCTGCGCATCGCCCAGCAGTAGCGAGGAGAGCTCGCCCGCCAATGCCATCCCCAAAGCGCGCCAGCCCAGCGTCAACACCCCCTCCACGCCGATATATCAGCAGCTGGCCGCCAGCCATGCCAGCTTGAACAGCCCCAGCGCCCAGCAGTCCTATCCTCGCCCGGCCGCTCCCCGAACCGCAGCCCAGGGCTCGTCGTCGTCGCCCGTCCTCAAGACCCATTCCCGGAAGCACGCCGCCACCCAGGGCATGTTTGAGCCCACTCTGCCCTCGACAAGCACATCCAACCTGTCGCAGGTCGGCATGGGCCCCAACAACCAGGCTTCGGGCTCTGCAACTGCGGGCTTGTCGGCTAGCCAGATCGCCGCGCAGGCCGCTGTCATGTCCCACCAGAATACCCTCCAGTCGCGCCAGCGGTCCCAGACGGCTCCGGAAACCGAGAACACTCGAAGGGGCAGCGGCGGCAAAGGCCCTATAAGCCCTCCTACTCTGAGCCTGACGGAGGCGAGCGCGCCCAGGGAGTCCGCCTTCAGTGCTCAAGGAGGAGCGCATCAGGACAGGCTGGGGGCTGCCTCGCAGTCTTCGGCTGCTGCTACGGCCGCGGCCAATGTTGTGTTTCCTCGCTCTGGAGGCAATTCCCCTCGAGACCCGTCCGTATCTCCACAGCCGCTTCCGTTCCCAACTCTGCCCACCACGGCCTCTACCCACACCGTTTCAGAAAAGGTTCTGTCAAAGTCAGAAAAGGCAAAAGCAAAGCTATTCTCGCGGCCGTCCAAGATCAGTGCCAAGGACACCAAGGAAAAGGCACTACCCAGCCCCGGTAAGATTGGGTCGGCCTTGTCGGCTCTCCAACGAAGCAACTTCAGCTCGACGAGCCTCGTCGATCCCAATGGCCAGTCGTTTTATAATCTCAACAACTCCTCGTCCGCTACCATCCGAGCAAGCGAGGTGACTGGGGAGGAAAAGACCAAGGAGAAGGAGAAGAAGCACCACTTTCTTTCGAGGCAGAAACAGAAGCTCAAGGACGAATACCACTTGCCTCTGTCGTCGGCCGCCAGCAACTCAAGACCCAGCGACCCCAATGCACCCAGCAGTCTTTATAACTTCAGCGTCCCGGCCAGCCCCGGTCCTACCACGTCTACCTTTGCCAAGGCCAAGAAGGACAAGAAGAATGCCGAGAGATCGGACAGCCGGATGGACAGTGAATCTGTCCCTGGAGATTGGCCAGGGAGTAGCAGCCTGCCGTCCACGTCACATCAGTCAAGCAGCCTATTCGAGCCAATAGATGGCGGCAAGTCGGCGGCAGTGGGCTTGTCCATGGACGACGCCTGGCATTATCTTAAGCCAAAGCTCCTTGTCATCTTCCAGGGTGAGGATCTCCGTATCCCGGTTGAAGACATCAACCGGATCGTCAGCCTACATATACAATCGTGCGTCCACAAAAGGTCACCGAACAAAATGCTAGAGGACCTCAGGGAGCTTTTGTCCACGGGCTTCGCCACAATGGACAAGACGCTACGGAAGACGCCAGAGGAGCGCTTCATGCCGACTCTCGTCGAGCTGTGGCTCTTCACCTTTACCTCCATCCTGCCGTACATGCAAGCGGCATTACTACCCCTTGACTTGGAGGTCTCTGGTTGTGGAACCATCATGACGGCCGAGCAAGCTCGCGACTTTTGGGGCGGCGTTGTTACCGCTCCCTCCCCATCACCATCGGCAGGGCAACCAGCTCAGGTCCTGCCTGCTTCTGCCGTTCTCGATGTGAGACGGCTAGTCTTGACGGCGTATCGTGACGCCGTCATCCTACCGCGATACGACACACTCAAGACAATATTCTCTCGCCTGTCACTGGAATTTCTTCCGTCCGCGTTTGCCAACATGGCACTCGCTTCTCCGCCTCTGGAACCCAGTCTCTCCGCGTCGCCTCCCGAGTCCTTCTTTTCCATGGCCCGTCCAGGCACGGCCATGTCGCTCGACCCGTCAGTGGGATCGTTCAACTCCACGAGCACCACCCTCCTGGGTGACGGCTCTGCTGGCAGCCGTAGTCGGGCTGTGAGCAACGTCAGCCTCGGCAGCCGGAACAGCGACGGAGTCATCCGCCCCTTTACGCCGTCGGGGATGCAGGCCCTCAGCAGCGTCCGTGAGCAGAACGTCGAGGACTCGAAGCAGGTGGCTGACATGGTAGGTCGGATGCTCCAGTGCATGAGCGTGCTCTCGAGCATCGGCGGCGTAGGAGGCGATGTCGACGACGAGGGCAACAGGAAGATGGTTGAGCTGTGCAAAATGCTCAAGCTGAACTGGCTGGGCAGGGGCCGGACGGGGCGCAACAGGATGGGCATTGTGGGGGGTAGAGTTCGGAGGGATGAGATTCGCGAAGAGGTGAGGGTGGTTTAGCCCTTTCCTCCCCTTTGGCTGTCTTTTTTGTGAAATTTTGATTTTTTTTTTTTTTTTTTTGCGGATCTGGCGTTTCTTCTTGAAGAGGAGAGGATATTGAGTATCGTTTTTTGTCGAGCCGAGGTGAGGCTTTCCTGGAGTATGGGGATATGGCGTTTTTCTTGGTGAGGGTAGTATACGAGTACTGCCGTCTGGGAGCAATTTGACTCGACATGTACTGGAGAATAGGCGACACAAGCACTTGTTAGGGATAAGAAGTTGCACTTGAGGCAAAGAATCGGTCACGATGCCGTGTATGTTTGATGTACGCGTCTTCTTGAATTGACTCTTTGTCTTTGCTTCATTATCATGCCGCATCTACGCAGAACACACACGCCTGGCTTCCACCACCACTTCACAAATGACCACCCAGTCACATCAAGAATATTTCACGAAGAAGGTATTTGTCTTCTTTCCATCTTCTACAATTTCGTTTCATCTCGTCGTGACAAATATCCAATGCCATATTCTTCAAATATACCCTATAGGGTAGCCTCTTACGAACAACAGACCCGAACGTTTCCAAGGACCTGGAGCTGATTATTGCAAGCAAGTCTCAAGCTACGCCGCAAATGGCTTAAAGCACCGCGTCCAATCTCGCAACAAGGGTCCAAAGAGACGGGGAAAAAAAAGATGAAATGAAAAGAACGATAAGAGTAGAAAATCCAGGCACCAGGAGCTCCACTAAAAAGTTCCAGATTACGATAATCTGCATCATTACGAAATTTCGAGAAGCAAAGAGAATTGGCACGCCAAAGAGACACGAAGAACATTGAGGCAGCATGTGAGAGGGAATTGCATCTATTTTCATGATATGGATAGGCTATCAAGAAAGTATAATTCTACGAGGAGCAGGTGTGCTCAGAAAGTCCTAGTCAATCTTTGCAGAGTTAGCTTGCTGTTCAGCTGAGAAACGGAAGACCCAAGCCAACAACGGGGAAGAGACAACAAAAAGAAAACAAGACATGTGTGTTTGATCAGACATCCAAGGAAGTATTAACCCTCATCTGTTCCAGAAAAGGCTCAACGGAACTCGAGTGGAAACTGCGAATGTATGGAAAATTTCATCATAGAAAAACACATGTCGAAAAAGACTTGGTGCAAAAACCAAAACGCAAATAGAGACTCACCATATGAATATCGACGAATAAGCTTTCGTGGACTGTAGGGCTGGTTAGTCGAGGAAAGAAGTTGTGTAGCACGCGAGACAAGATCTAGAAAAGTCTGGGGCCATGGTTAGCACAGCCGGTCAAGCACAGAAAACAGATTCTGCAATGAGAAGGAGAGAAATGTGTAGGTCAGACAAAGTATACTGGCAAGTAACAGACCCTGAGGATCCGAGTAGTCAAAACTTCTTCATGGTCGATTCGGTTGGGAAAAGAAGACGATTTTAAAGTGTCATCATGAAAAGGGGAAACCACACAAAGGTGATTTGTGTTGTGGGAAGAGGCACGCAAAAGTGAAAAGACTTACCAAAAGCCAAAACCGGCGGATGCAAACCAAGCCTCAAGCTTCCCTGACAACCGCGTTGCCTTTTCCCATCCAACAGCGAAGAGTAAAATCAAAACCAGCGGGAGCCGAATCACACTCTCGAGTTCAACTCGCCGTCGTCGAGGAAAAGGCAGCCGAGTTTGTCAGGGTTGCAGCAAAAGTTTGCTGGCGGAAGGTTTGGAAGGTTTGAAGGAAAAGTTCCGTCGGGAGCTCGAAGTTATTCAAAAACAGTGCTAGCAAAAATTTTCCTGCGCAGACTGCACTGTACAGCCTTCACGTGACTCTTCTGCCCGCTTAAGGCGTTAGCGGCGGCAGCCGAGAAATGGCGCCTCGGGATGTGCATTTGGAACCGGAAATCTGCTAAGGCTGAAAGCAGCGGTACCTACGACATACCTACGACACAGGTGACGCGGGCTGTGTTCGGCATGGAGACTTGATGTAGTTCTGCCACAGGAACTAGAGTAGAAGATCAAGAATACATATAATTCAAGATCGAGATGCGCTGCACTCATCATGATCTGTGATTAGGTAGATCTGCCACCTGTGACGGTTCCCCAGCCGCAAATGTCTCAAGCCTTGTTACCACGGCTGTCAGATTGGTGGGAGAGACACGATTCGATTTGGGGGTCCGCAATGGATTGCCAGGTACCACGGACTCCCGTCCGCCTCTCGGGGATGCGTGTAGGAGATGCTACCGACCTGCGTACAGGCATATACCGATGCTAGCGGTGCAGCTAGCGCCGTACGGCCCCGGTAGAGAGATGGCAGATACAAGTACGCATGAGCATGTCAAACCGGACCCAGCCACCAATTTTGGGGGTCTTGGGCATGGTGGGAATGGTCGAAAGGCTGAGGCGCGTCTGAGGTCTGCCGTGGACTGACAGAGTGCGAGAAGAGCCGATGGAAAGTCATACCAAGCAAGAAGACGTCTTTTCTGACATCGGGTGCACCTTGGGCAGCTGGAGGATGGATCCGTGACAGCAGAGCGAACCGCTCAACAAATATTCCAAACTTTGCAATGCAGGTTAGCGTGTCTGGCACCAGCCCTGAAGTTTGAAGCTCCCATATAAATACTGCCGATTGCCCGCCATCCATCCTCGTCTGGCGGTTATACTTTGCTTGCTTGCCATCCTCTCTGCCTGAAATAGGTACATGCTAGTAGTACCGATTGTGCTGGAGGGGTCCTCTTCTAACTTTCTTCTCAATTTTTCTCTCACACTTTTTTATTCATTTGTCGCTTCTTCTCTTTCTCTCGCTCATCTTTGCTGCCACTGAGCAAAGAAGCGCTACAATACTGCTACACACTCTCAAGCCTCTCTCTCTCGCTGACCCTTTGATTGCCATCGTCAGAAGCGGGGCTTTGGCACGGGTTAGTTGCATAATCCCCACCGGCGGTCCCCTGGAGCCTCTCTCTTCTCTCCCCTGGTCACCCACTCACGTACCCACGCAGAAGCTGGAAAGATCCAACGCCGTCTCGCTCCCGCAGGCATTATCGACGCCTTGCCTGCACTGCGACGTCTCTCGTCTCGCCAGACGGCCTGGGACCTGACACAACATTCTGTCTGTCTCTGCCATCTCCCTTCGCAGCTCGTTTCTTGGTGCCTCATCCTCGCTGTGGGGGACAGTGCTGGAGAGTCGCGCTGCAGACTATTGGGCACACCTCGCCTGGCGGACAAGGGCAAGGGAAGAAAAAAAGGACAGCAGCCAAACAGGCCCGTCGCCGGTTGGGTCGGTTGCCGCCATCATCCACTACGACCTGGTAGGCTGAAGCTGGCTCTCTGCAGATTCCCGTTGAAATCGGTCGGGGAGATATTTTCCACTCCTCGCGCCCTGCAACCGCGTCCCATCGTCCCATCGTCCAGCCTCTTCCCTCTCGCTCCTCTCTGCCCATTACCCTCATCTGCCGTCCCCAAACACAAGCCACTTCTCCTTTGGGCTTGTCTCTCCCCTGCGTGCTGCCCACTCAGCCGCCAGACCTGTTTATTTGTCACCCCCGTCAGTCGCAGCTGTCCTTGAGTCGGGCTGGTGTGGTATCACGGATCGCACCACCAGCTCTACCCATCGGACCGCATTAACTGCTGCCGATGCATCGTCGCCACTGCACGCCTCGTCGCTTCTTCTCACCATAGATTCATCTCCATTTCCCGGCCACGCATTTGCGCCCTCGATCCGATTTCCCTTTCCCTGCCAGTTTTTGGGCGCCTTTGACCAAAGGTGCAGCCGTCTCCACCGCCTGCTACCCCGTAATCCACGCTTTCCCGCTGCCGCGACGCGAATTCACGAGAGGAACAAGAGGGCGGACACGACGACGACAAGACACGGCAGGACCTGCAACCGACAGCACAAGGCGTCAGGTGGACTACTCGCTATTTACCGACGGCGGTCGCAACATTTCCCCAGCCCCTCTCGCGTGCGCATGCGATAGCGTCCGTAGGCGCTTGTCGATATCCACGCTGTGGATAGCCGACCTCGACGAGAGATGATGGCTGCGAGTAGTATGGGCCCCAACTTCGCGGGGCACCCTGCCATGGGACATCCCGGAGTCGCAGGACATCCCATGGGGGCCCCCGGAATGCCTCCCAACGCCGGCCAGCAAGGCGCGCCCGGCGGTATGCCTCACCAGTTCGCTGGCGGCCACATCGCCGTCTCCGGCCCGGGAGGCCAGGTCAATCCGGCCATGATGGGCGGCATGCCGCCTGGTGCCAGCCCTGGCCCTCACGCGATGCACCAGCTCACTCCCGCGCAACAGCAGATGTTTCAGCAACAGCAGCAGCAACAGCAGCAGCAGCAGCATCTGCAACAGTGTGAGTGCCCCAGGGTGACAACGAGGCTCGAAAGGGACTGCGTGTGCTAACGTGTGGAACATCGTTGTTAGTCAATATGAACAACCCGAGCGCAATGGCCGCCATTCGCCAGCAGCAGCTACTGCAGCAGCAGCAGCAGCAACAGCGGCAAGCCATGTTCGCCCAGCAGTTCCAAGGCATGGGCGCCGGAGTCAACGGTTTACCCATGGGCATGCAGCTGAGCCAGCTGAGCCCCCAGCAGATTCAGCACCTGAGACAGCGGACCGCCATGGGCCATGTTGCCGTGAGTTATCCTCGTGCATGCGAAGTTCGCAGTAATGAAAGGAGCAAGACGCTTACTCACACTCTTCTCTCACCAGGGCCATAACCCGCAGGCGATCATGGCCCAACAGCTGGCCCTCCAGCAACACGCGGCCCAGCAGCAAGCAGCCCAGCAAGCGCAGCAGCAGGCGGCGGCGCAACAGGCGGCGCAACAGCAGGCGGCGCATAACCAGCAGATGGCTGCCGGCCATAACCAGGCGCAGCACATGGCAATGAACGCGCAGCCCATGGGCATGCAGCAGCAGAACCCCATGGCCGCGGCGGCTCAGCCGCAGATGGGCGCCCAGCAGCAACAGAACCAGCAGCCCCCAGGACAGCCTCAACCGCAGCAGCAGCAGCAGCAGCAGCCTGGGCCCCAGTCACAGCAAGCGCCGCAGCAGACCTCTCAGGGAGGCACACCTGCTGCCTCGGGCCAGCAGACACCGTCCCAGACTCCGGCCCCGACACCCGCCCACGCGAACCAGATGCCACCTGGACAGCCCCAACCCCAGCAAGCGCAGCCTCCGAACCAGGCCCAGATAGCCGCCCAGCAGCTGATGGCGTCTTCCATAATGCAGCAGCAGCAGATAAGAGAAGGGATGAAGACTCGGTGCCTCTTGAAGCTGATGCAGTTTGGGGAACGCCTTAGCGGCTATCCTGTATGGTTTTCCTCGTCACTGTGATGCATGAAGCGGATTTGGTTTGCTGACACAAGTTCTGTAGGGCGCTAAGAACAAAGACGATCTGTCATATTGGAATAGATTTGTAGCCCAATTCTTCTCACCTAGCGGCGTGTTCCGACATTCATTACACGTCAGCGATTCTGAAGACACGCCGGACAAGCAGTACGACATTTCGTACCCGGCAATTGCTCGCTACTTCCACACGCATTTCTGCAGTGGTGTCAAGAGCATACAGCTCATCCTGGATAGCGGAAGCAGTGACAAGCATATGCCAGGAGACTGCTACTGCATCGAAAACCCGAGGGCCAGCTTCGTCTACTGGTTTGAGACGGGGTCACATGTATGTCACATCCTCTATCTGATATGTCCCAACAACGCTGCGTACTTCGTTTGCTAACCTTGTCTTGCTTCCAGCTCGTGGCCACGGGTACACTACGGGCGCAGTTCGATGCCGAACAAAAGATTGAACTGTTCGAGTTCCTCACGACGAGACAAGAGGAATACGTTTCTCGGAAACGGGTGATTGAAGCTGCCAAGCCAGCACACGAATGGATCAAGGAGTGGCGCAGCGTGAACACGATGGATGGCAAGCAGTCGCCAGAAATGTCGAAGAAGGGCAAAGCCCGACAGCTCAAGTCTCCTCAGAAAGAGCCGCCAGGAGTTCTGGTTGATCTACCAGACTCTGCAGTGAACAGCAAGGGCGTCACGGAGGCGGTGCATCAGTTCCTCGAGGTATGTTGATGCGGTGTCTCAGATGACTTGTGGCAGAAGGAGGACAGCAAGAGCTAACCGTTGCTGCAGATTGTGGAAGTTATGGGCCAGATGAACCCGTTGTTCGGATTCTACCACTCCAACCCTGGCCTTAGCCCCTATGCCGCGCTCGAACAATACGTAGCCACGCAAATCAACAACAACCCACAGCCGATGATGAATGGGCAAAACATGGTCCAAGGGCCCAGGACGCCCAGCTTCGGGCAGTTCCAGATGGGGGCGAGCCCTGCTGCGGCGCACATGAATCTGCCGGGGTCGCCTCACATCGGCAGCCCTGCGCCGGGCCAAGCCCCGGGGATGCAGCTCCAGCCTAGCCAGCAAGGGACGAGTTCAAGCGGGCCGAGCGCAAACACATCGCCGGCTTCCAACAAGCGCCGACGTCCGTCCACTGTCAAGGTCGAAGACGATTCGGCCACAGCAGGCGCTGCCCAGGTCAACGGCATCCAGAACAGGGGCAAGCCCCAAACACCTCGAATGGCCAAGCGGTTGAAGGGCAACCCAGCGTGAGGCGCATCTTCTTACTAGCTCGATCCACGTTATTGGACGTCTGCTCTATCCGGCCTACGATTTATGCTGTGCCATCTCCAGCACGGCAAACCACGCCTTTTTTTTCATGTCCCTAGGTATTCATGATGGAGCATGGTGGCGTCTCTTGTTTTAATTTGCCCTTTCAGGCTCTCTTCCAATTTCTTTTCTAACCCCGTTTTGATTTGGACTTGCTTTATTGGCCTTGGACAAGTTTGGAAAAAGCTTTGATTTTACAAAAGAGAAACCGGGACAGTACGCCAGCCAGTTCTCTGGCGGCGTGCGTGTCCGTGGTAGCCGTTTGGAAACCCCGTGCTTTCCGCACGTCCTTGCGTCGGTGGATTGATACCCTGCGGTGGGAGAGTGTACTTGTCGGCAACGAACAAGACCCGAGGGAGCAGCTGGGCATGCTGAGTGGGAAGCATCGTCCTGTCACAAACACGGCATCCGAGGGGCCTCAGTCCTCTTCCATTCTTTCTCCCACCCTTGTTTCTGCTCTCTACATGACGATATATACGGAGTAGACGCCATGGGATGAGGCGTTTTGGGTCTTGCAATCGTTGCGCGACAGATTTAGCGAAGGAAATATTAGAGATGTGTTGGGCGCTGACGGGCGGGGAGAGAAAAGGAGGGATAGGTTTTTATAATTTGGGTAACGGAGTTACTCGTGTACGATAAACCTTTTTTTGTTTTGTTTTTAATCTTGCAAGACTCGATCTGGTCGTTTTGCTTTCACATGCCTTCCTTGACACTTTTGTCCTGTTCCACGGTCCACTTTGCTTCTTGTTCATTCCATATATAGTCGTACGTCTCTAGGGTTTCTCTGCGGCCAAAAAACGACTTCCATGCAATTCGTGCCTCCATATGCGAGCTTGCTATCACCTGAGTTGACTTTTGCTCGACGGCTAGCCAAGGCCCCTTTATCTTTTCCTAAATCTCCTTGTCAAAGAGGAGACACCCCCCAAAATATCTGGTTTGGAACATATTGATCTGGCTCATTCTCGTCCCTATACAACGCGATATCACGAACGTACAACGTATCTCTTGTGCGCTTTTGCGTCCCCCGTGCCCCCCTCATGGGATCATACTTGTGGTAGTGTACGCAGCGTACAAGTATATATGTAAAGTCTAACATTTCCCCCCTCTTGAGGCGTGTTATCATGGAGTGACGGGCTTCCACTCACCCCTGAATGATGAAGAGATGGCTTCAACTAGTATAGTTCGTCTTCCCAGGTTTCCATCTGACGGGGAGGATCTTTTCAACACAAACTAATTCTCTGATTTACCTGCCATTTCAAATTTCATCACCGGAACCTCCTTCTCGCTACCTCTTCACCTCACGCACCAAACCTCCACAACTTGCCTAACTTGAATCCTCCACAACAACGACGGCAACGCCAACAACACTCCCCAGCAATCTCAATCTCAAAGCCACTTCTCACGCCGAAGCACCACCATCCCCACCACCATCCCCATCCCCGTTCCCATCCCCGTCACCGTCCCCAGCAACACCCATATCAACACCAACAACAACCTCATTCCCCCCCTCCTCCATCACCCCCCTCAAACCCCCCTCCCAAACCCCCTCATCAACATCCGCCCCCAAAACCCTCACCACATCCCCCGGAGTCACCAGCCCCTCCGCCCCCTTCTCGACCCTCAACCCGCACAACCCCCCTTCCCTCGCTCTACTTCCCTGCGGCATCACATACACCTTCACTCTGGAAGCATCAATCCGTCCGCCCGCATGCCGAATCGCAATCCCGTGGTGCTGTTTCGCAAATCTCGCCAGCGCGGCCAGTAGTCCGTCTCTGCTGGGCAGCTCGTCTCGAGACCACGACGTGTCCGTGAGGGCATATCTACCGTCCGGGTGTCCGTAAAAGACAATCCGCATGTTGAGTCTTCTTTCCCCCGACGACGATGAGGACGAGACCGCTCCCGTCGGCGCTCCCGGCGGCAAAGCCGATGCTGTAGCCAACGGCAGCGATGGAGGCAACGCCACGGGCACGGCAAAGATGGGAGGAGGAGAGACCAAAATCATCGTCGTAAGGGGCACGACGGGCTGGACAAGTTGATGTTGTGGATTCTGTATCGTCAGGACCGGCGGCGATGGAACGGCCATCACCGGATGCTGAAAGACGTGATACTGTGGTGGTTGGAGCTTCTGGGCCGTAAAGCCGGGGACGAAGCCGTAAAATGACATTGTGAGTCCTACGTCAGCGAGGAGAAAGTAGATCACGTCAAGGCGTGTCCCCCTACCAAGGATCAGGATGGAGAGGGAGGTCATATGCAAGCCATTAAGTCGTGCGCAACGCTCAATGATTGTCCTCTACTGCGCAAGCAATTCTTGACAGTGATCATGGCAACGTGGACCGTCTGCCGAGTTTGGGAAGAAGCTGACTGTGAATCACATATGCAAACACTTTACGCAAACACCGCCATGAGTTCTCAAATAAGAGGTAGAGTTCCGAGAACTTCACGTAGATAGGTGTAACAACCTACTAAACAAATGACTTATCGCATTTTATTCAGTCGAGTGAGCAACTTGGACTCACCCAAATCGTTTGCTATGATGCATTCCGTGTACAAAGTACACCATTTCCAATCAAACCGCGTCAAGACACGCATAAACATGATGGTAAGTGACTAGCCGTTTTGTGCCGTTGGTCGGCATCCTGACCCTTGGTGCCCAAACTCCGTGAACTCTCCATTGGTGACCAACATAAATGCTTCCGATACATCCTCGTCCTTGTTCCTCTTGTTTCTCCCCGCTCTCATCTCGTGACTGCTTAGAGGCTTTCCGGAGTGGGATTCTCGTGCTTAGCCGTGCTTCCCTTTCCTCGCCAAGTGCTCACGGCAGGAATGTGAGCCTCATATCGAACCTCCTCGGTGCCGTACGCCCTTGGCGTGAGCTTGATGAGCGTGTGAAGCGGCACATTCATCCAGGGGCTCTTAGCCTGGTCCTTCTTCATAAAGTACGCATAGATGCAGCGCAGGACCGCCTGGTGCGTCACAATGAGAATGTCCTCGCTACGTTCCAGTTCCATTATGATGGGCTCCAGGCGGATGACCACGTCGCGGTATGATTCGCCACCGCGGTATCGGTAGTTGTACTTGTCCTCATCGCGGGCTGCAAAGTCTTCGGGGTAACGATCCTTGATCTCCTGGTATGTCAGGCCATCGCACACGCCCGAGTCCAACTCATCCAGCGCTTTCCACTGCAGCTGGTTGTAGTGCGGCGGGAGGAATCGGGCTGTGGCAATGGTGCGTTTCAATGTCGAGGTCCACACTGTTAGGGGACGGTCGTCCTATTTCATAGTCAGCACCTGTCCTACGCACGGGAGAGGTCCGCACTGCAAGACGTCCACTGCAAACAAACATAGCATGAACGTACCCCAACAGACTCTCGCACAAGCTCCGGCAGCTTCCTGGCATACATCTCGCCTCGGGGAGACAACAGCGTGTCGCCACCAATCCGCCCACTCAGGTTGTATAGGGATTCACCGTGCTATATAAGTTGGTAATCAGTACAGTGAACGGGAGAAGACACTCTTGTAATAATTATTGCTTACCCTTGACAGCCAGACGGACCTGGGCCGGACATGTAGATTCATGAGGTAGTAGACGATGCGGCTCTGAAGATAGTCTTGAATGCGGTTGATGATGACTTGCTTGCCGACATTCATCAGCTTCAGATAGGTGTAGTGATCTTCGTCATCGTCGCCGTTGATAGTTTTGTACACCTTTTCGTAGTGGCTAATGCGGTTGCGAAAGTCTTGGGCTGCGGCCTCGGGGTCCTGGCCGCGATAGTCGGGGCTTGTGAGCTTAACGTCTCGAATGTTGGCCATGATGACATCCTCATCGTCGCATTTGCTCTCAACAAAGAGCACTTCGATGCCGTGAGCGGCGCACGTGTCCATAACCCATTTGCGGCGCTCCTTGGTAGAATTGGTTGCGTCGAGGATGCCGACGACGCCGCCGGTGCGGAACCACGCGAGCATGTCAGCAACGGCGGCTTCCGCTGCCGCACGGCGCATCCGTTCACCCTCGGGATTGTTGAAGTCGAAAAAGTCAGCCTTCGGCTGTGGAGCGTCATTGCGCCGATAATTGCCGACGTTGAAGGTCGCTGCCGGAATTGACAGCCATTGCAGATATCTTTGGGCTGCATATCCGAAAAGAGAAACAGATGAGAAACCAAAGTCAGTAAAGATCATGACACTTTATGTGAAGTGGCGTGAGAAGTTGGAGGAAACCGGGCACTTGGGACAACGCTAAAGGGGGAGGGGAAGAAGTGGTCAAAGAACAGAGCATCATGAGATGTCTATGGGCGGGCTGAACGTGCTGAAGAGGAACATATCGGAACTGGTGTAATTCCACGCAATAGATGAAGAAGAGAGACCTCTTTCCTCTCTTCTCGTTCTTGGGGTATGCATACCTAACTGGGCAATGTAGCTCTTCCCGCGGGCCGGGAGACCAACCATGACCACACATATCTTTGTGTCTTCGACCTGAACTCCCAAACCATTATTAGTTTTTGACGGCATTGTCAAGATGATGAAGCCGGCAATTCTGCGGCGGCTGTTTGCTCAAATCAAGTATGCTGATACGGTGTTTAGGGTGTGATAGCAGAGGCATCCGGCGAGACGACTGATACATATGAGGGCGCAGCGGGAGTAGAGGAGACACAGGCAGCAGTGGCAATGACAAGAAGGACAAAGAACAACGGCAGAAATTCGTGCGGCCTCGTTATCTCTCGTTGTCCCTCGTGGGAGAGAAGACAAAGGCGAGTTCAGCTGATGGATAACGCCAGCAGAGAGCCGAGCGGCGCAGGAGGATGTCAGGCGTAGGTTGCGTGAGAGTGGCTGAACAAGTCCAGAGCGTGCTCAATCCGTGAAGGAGAGATGGCTAATCGATCCAGAGCGTGACGAGCAGCCCGGCAACGAATGGAAGCGTGAAGAGGCGTTGATTCGAGACCGTGGGCGCGTGAGGGTGTGGGCGCGATGCAGCTCCAAAGGGTCCAGGTTTAAACAGGTTCAATCGACGTCAGGCCGCTTTAGTGGCTGGTGGGCACTAAGCCTCAGCGGTCGATTCGACGCTGAAAATAAAATGGGAAAAACCAACAGCCGAGGCAAGCCTGCAGGCAAGCAGCGGAACGGGAATAACTGCTGCACGGCGTGTAGCACCGCAGCAGGATATCGTTGAAGGCAGCTGTCTGGGATTGGGGGCAGAAAAATAGGGGGAAAATTCTGCAAATGGATTTCCGGGCCGAAGTGGATGGATGAAGATGAGGACGGGTGAAAAATCCTGAATCTTCTGATGGAGCCTGGCGGAGTGACGCGGGAAGGTGATCGTGGAGAAAAGATGGAAAAATCGAGATGGCGATGGAAAAAGAGGAGAGCGTAGGATATCGGCCCCCAGAAGTACTGCCTAGTACCGGTGAGTACCGGCTGTTGGGGGTTGCGGCGGCGTGTGACCGGCAGATACCAGAGCGAATGGGAAGCAATAAGGTACCCCAGATTGTCAACTGGAAGGCACCACCCGTATTACAGCCGTAGCCGTCTCGTCGTATCGATTCGAGGCAGGTGCGCCTCTTGCACACAGCTCTTCTGCCCAGGACTGATATGAGATGCCTTATACCTTCAATAATTTCAGGTAGGTACAGTAGACCGAAAAGAGCAGTTGCCCGGATAGGCAGTGGGCAGGTCAGGCACTAGGTAGGTCCTGCCGAGCAGAGACAGAGACAAGCCTAGACTTCCTTTATCCTTTCAACAGGCAGGAAGAGCCGAGAGCTTGCAGGTGCGTGTCGAGGTGGTGGCAGCAGTTAATAAGGGAATGCAGCTGCAGCAGCCGGGGGGAAGGAGCTGAGGCACGCGGACAGGCGACCGAAGAGGCGATGACGACGGCCAGTTTCGGCAAGAGCGAGCACGAGCAGCACCTGGCGTGGAGGCAGGGACAAAGGAAGGAGGGAAGGAAGAATGCAAATGGAAACCGTGATCAGAAAAGGAAAATGAAGAGAAGAAGGAAAAAGAAGACCAAGAACAGGGGGTCAGGTAAATGTCCCCTGTCTCATGAGTTTTTCCTGCTTGACACGGATCCTCTTCCAGGGAGCTTCAAGGTTCTCGAGGCCACCCCGCATTGTGGTTGATGGATGCATGGCCTGGGCTGGTGCAAGCCTCGTCTCCTGTCCTGCATGTGGTTTGTGCCTGTGCCTGGAAAAGTCCGCCCCAGTGCCTGGGTCTGGTCCCGTAGGTGCTGCGCCTGTGCTTGGTCCTGTCCAGCAGCTTCCTCGGCCCTCAGCCCCCTCATTGCCCCCTTCGAGCCTCAAAAAACCATCAGATGCCCCCGTGATGCGCTCTGCTCATGACACGGAACACGAAGTAATTACGATTACTCCATCCTCGGTGGTTGATGCTGTCTGGCGGCTCTGTTGCCCCCTGTGCCGAGGACGCGCAGGTGGGGGACCAGGGGGCCGGCTCTGGGGAATTTGGAGCGCCAGGGCGGCGGCTCACGGCGAGAGATCCATGGATGCGCTGAGAGCTCGCCCGGTTAGGGGGGCTTGCAGGGCCTGGCCAGCGCTGCGGGGCCGCGAGCCGCCCCTGACGGCGCCCTACCAGTCCCTTCCAGTCCCTCCCAGACCTTTCAGGTTCCCAGACCCTGCCAGCTGCAGCGCAGTCCGAATCGTCCCGGCCGACTCCATCTCGACGTTCCGATTCGAAGCCCTCGTTTTCGTGGGTGAGCAGGTGACTGCCGGCAAATTGAGGTGAAGCAATATCGATGTCAAGGTTTTCCGTCGGTTCTTGCATCCGCGATCCGCGAGTCGAACGATCTGCGAGCCAGTCTGGCCATCTCGGAGGCGGTCATTGGCAGCGGCCCGAGGCTTTGGCTGCCTTGATGGCGGTCGAGATAGATCAATCGGTATCAATCGACCATCCACCATGGAACAGCATCCTATGATCTCTCCGCCCCCCGGGTCGTCCCCGTGATTGCCTCTTTCGGGCACCTTGGCCACGGGCAGTGGTCGCCTCTGCAGGAACACACCCCTGACCGAGACAAGGCAGCCTGTCGGTTTTTTTTCCCTTCTCTGATTCCCGGTGTGCTCTTCTCGGATCAAAGGCAGCCAGCCTTTCACCCGGGCTTATCCGACCGTTGCAGAGCAGGCAAGCAGAAAGGCTTGAGGCTGCCATCATGGGACCAATTGCTCATCTCGTATGTTGCAAATGGCCTGAGCGCAACGGAGCCGGCCATTGTCGCAGCTCAACTGCAATTTCACGCCGTTGAAGATGCCGGCCCTCAAGGTTCTCTTTTTGTCTCTCTCGTCTCCCTCCACAAGCATGTGCCGAGAGTGTGTGTCTCCTCTGCTGCTGCGACTCGAGCTCCGCGTTTGCGATATCCTTGTTTGATGCCACTCGACGTTGGTGGAACCGGACCAAAGGGGCTGCCGCTGGCCTTGATGCTCACCGCCTGCATCTGCGTTGCGTTTTGCAATTTGCAGGTGCAGATGCAGAAGCAGATGAGATGCAACCACTCGGTCGCCATGACGCAGTTTCTTGTCCATCTGCTCGCTCAGCCACTTGACCGGCAGCCGTTTCGCATGACACCGCAGGTATTAAAAACGAACAGTGAAGGGCCCAAATACCGATGCCGGATCCCAGCAGCGCTGCCGGTCCAATGAGAGCAAAAAGATGCAGACTTGAAGAAAAAGACGCTCAACGAGGTCATCTCACCTTGCTGAAACTCCAGGTATTCGCCCTCGTCCTCCCCGACGGCGATTTGACGGGCGTCGGCGGCCCAGCAGCAACGCCTATCATGATTGTGGCCGTCTGCTTGCAGCGATTTGTCGCCCCTTGACGTATGTATTCGTGACTCTTGACGGAAATGCCGCGTCTCCGCTTCGATCCTGTGACTACCCACGAGGCTGGTTGGAGTTGTCAAAAGAGAGAAAAGAATGAGGGAAGATGAGAAGAGAAGCTGGGTGGGAAAATAAGAGAAGGATGAGATGTTGCTGATTTTACAGTTTAGAATAAGCAGGGAAAATGTAAACGGGACTCTGTTTGCACTTGGACGGAAGCACGCAGAGAGGCTCTGATAAGGGGGGCGGCAGTGGATTGGCAGTGGATTTGGCTTGATTCCAGGTTTTCTTTGGCTCTGAGCTGGGCCCTGGATTGGGGCCGCTGTCGATTGTTATTTCATTAGTACGTATGCGCAAGCAAAAGGGCTGGAAAGACACTGCGTGATAAGCCTGGTCGCATCGTGTTGCCCTGGTTGAGCGCCGCATTCCATCATATTGATGGAACCATTTGGCGACGAGACAATTCTGTGTCTTTTCTGAGTACCTTGCATTCAATGACATGTACGCAAGATGACTCTTGCTGCAAACGAAGGAAGAGAAAAGCCCACAGATGGGAAGAACCCTTCATCGAAAATGCCCCAAATTCTCACAAGCAAAGAATTAGTACCACGATATGCGAAATAGAGAGAGAGAGAAGAAGTGTAACCCATCGCCCGGGCTACACCAACGACATCAAGCCCATGCATGAATCCCCTCCTCCCCCCTTTGCCACTTATCCTCGTCCAAACTGCCATAGTGACAAAACCAACAGAACCAGTTTCATTCCAAATATCAATCAAAATCAAGTTCAACCCGAGTCATGGATAGCCCCCGCCCGCCCATCTTTCACTTCCGCCCGTAGAACCGCATCTCCGCCGCTCCCACGTCAAACACGGCCACGACGTTCTGCAGAAAGACGTCGCCGAGGATGTACGGGCCGGGCCCGCCGCTGGCGACGCCGACGGCGCAGTAGCCCGTCAGCGGGTCGACCAGGTCCCTGTAGACGAGGTCGGCCGGGTTGATCCAGAACTCGACGCCCGCGATGAGGATGGCAAAGTGCGGCGGGATGGCGGT
>NW_020194730.1:149372-193610 GCF_003025115.1 Trichoderma citrinoviride
GTGTCGAAGAGCAGCCAGACGGGGACGCCGTCCCAGCCGCACTGGATGGCGTACTGCGTCGAGGCGTCGGTGACGGCCGTGACGTTTTGGAACGACTGCCTGAAGCTACCGCCAGGGGATGAGGAGGAGGAGGAGGAGGAGGAGGAGATGCTGTTGCTGCGGACGCGGCTGAGGGCGGAGACGACGGAGCGCTGCTGGCCGGGGCGGCCCTTGATGCCCCTGAGCCGCGAAAAGCGCATCGTCGGGCGATCCTCGCTGGGCGCCTGGAGGGCCTTGGCCCGCTCAAAGCTGAGGCCGTTCATGGGCTTGGCGAGGTCCCAGTCGGGGGCATGGCGGCGGACCTGGGGGAGGTTGGTGGAGGATGCGGTGGCGACGAGGGTGAGGAGGGAGAGGGCCCATTGCGTGATTCTCATGATGAGTTGTGGTGCTGATGGACAAGTTGCTTTTGTTGGGAGTGATGAAGAGTGAAGGATAGGGGGTGAATAGAAGAGATGCGAGAGAAGGATGGTCGGATAGAAGAATGACAGTGGTTGGAGAAACAGAAAGGACGATTGTTTGGGCCTGACGAGGAGTGTAGAGAGAAGAGTGTCGTAAGAGAGAGAAGAGAAGAGAAGAGAAGAGAAGAGAAGAGAAGAGAAGAGAAGAGAAGAGAAGAGAAGAGAAGAGAAGAGAAGAGAAGAAAAGGTCATCAAGGTGTCGAGACGAAAGCAAGCACACCATGATAAAAGAAAAAAGGAGGGGCCTAAGTCCTGACACTCCTCGACAGCTGGCAGAACAGAACAGCCCTCCACGGCAAATAAGACAACAGACCGCAATGTTTGCAGGCCACCTTGTTTCACCCACACGGGCTGCCTTTTCGTGTGCAAGTGAGCAGCAGCGGGATAGGTGAGAGAGAAAGAAAACCCGGACGGCCGTGTCCTCGACGATAGGAGAAAAAGGGGTGGGGGGGAGATGTTTGCTTTCTGTGGACGGGGGCGGGAGGGAGGACGTCGTCGAGTCTCGGGACGGGAGAGGGTTTTTGGGTGTCACGTTGGTCGAGTGTCTGTCCGTAGGGATGGTTTGCCTCGGAGTGAAGTGAGAGTGTTGACAAAACGTCGAATAACCGTCATGATAGGACAGTCAGAGGAGTGAGTCACTATGAAGACTGATGAGGGCAAATGCATGGAGTTTTGAAACGATGCCTTAGAAACAACTCGTCAACCACCCTGAATCTCCGCAGCAGAAACTCCCCTACACGCTCACAAGATACAAAAATCAGAAACATCACCTCCAACTCACAATAAACCTCGCATTTCTGTCTCGCAGCGTCAAGCCAAATTCGTCCCACAGTGACACCCGTCTGTCGAGCTCCCCCCTCCCTCGAGTCCAGAGGTTTGCTAACTAGGTACTACGATTTCATTTGTTTCCCGCTTCTTTTGGTGCCCTCCTGGTCCGGTACGACGGACAACGCGGTTCTTGTTCTTTCGAGACGCCAAAGCTAATTGGCCCCGAGTTCCCTCGTGAAAGAGCCCGCTGTCTCTCGGTGGCAGATCGAGTTTTGGTTGTTCTGGGCTGTGTGTATTGATTTGGCGTGTTGAGACCGGTAACGTGGTTGTGGCTCGAGAAACCAAGTTCGGTTCGACAGCAGGCATGTGCTCAACGACGTTAAGCTACATGAATAGAGAATTACGCTGTGCATTATCGTCAAGAGTCAATCTGAATGCTCATCGCTTCCTTACCGTCTCAGTAGTCTCAACCCCTTGTACAACCCCATCAAGCACATCAAACAGATATTCCCAGATGCTGCACTCGTCCAGCCCCCCTCCTTCTTCCACTCCGCAAGGCATACATCACACCAACCCTCGGACAAAGAAAGAAAGAAAGAAAGGTAAGCCCAAAACTACCCGAGCCGACCATCTCTGCCGTCCTCCTCACCCCCAACTCGAGTCATCCATCCATCCGTCCTTCCTCCCATTTAAGAAAGAAAAGAAAGAAAAAAAAAAAAAAAAAAAAGCCCGCTGCCGAGTCTTGCGTCCGTCACACATCGCCCTCGAAACATAGTCGGCACTCCCCGTCTCCCCCCTCCCCATCCCGCAAGGCACCTTTCATACTACATCCTCTTACAAAACCGCATTCTGTATCCCGAACTCGCTTATTCAACCGAGACAGCAAGTCTCTCCAGGTTTCTTCCCCTTGACCACCTCGACTCACAAAAAGTGTAGCCCGAAATGACATTATGTGATACACCATGACTATCTTCATAGCTACGAGAGTATCAACAAGAAACGGGTTTCTGGAAACAAACTCCATTCGACCTCGACTGCAGTTTACATAGCTTCACAGAATTCTACAACAAAAAAGGTCCCGATCCATAAGAAATTGCTCCAGTCCAACACCACCATCCATCTCACTCCTGACACCTCCCACTTTCAACAGTCATCATGACCACTCCAAGTCAAAAGTGCAAGACGCCAAAACACGTAGTAACAGAAAACCCTCTCCCAAACTCATCGTTCCTCAGTTGTTATAATGGTCGAAATAAGGTGGCCCCCCGTGCTCCGCTCTTCTACCAAATCAGAACCACTGCAAAGGCGGGCAACTGCGCTTCTCCACGGCCTTATCGTGCGTCTTTGCGGTCGAAAAGCCGAGGCTAAAACCCTCCTAAACAGCCGGTAGGAAATCCACTTCAACAATGAACGAGTTCAACAACGCTCTTCTCCAGAAAATACCGAATAGATAAAACACCATAGATACTCTTTTCATATGACATGCTGCCCTATTAAACACACACACCTTGTCTTATCAATCCAGTCAATTCCAACTCTGCATCGTGCATCTTGCTTGATATCTCATCCCATCCCCATCCCATCCCATCCCAGCCAGTCGCATCTCCTGCCAACCTGGGCTACCTCTGCGACACTATACTCTACCAATCCGAACACCAAAACGACGACGCAGTAAACCATCGACAGAACCCCCATCGTCGTCAACCCGCATACTCACATGCGCCCCTCTTTGATAAAGAAAGCGATATGCCCTCCCTCGCCACGTCCGCTCCCCTGCCGCGCGTGCTGCTCCGGCACATCCATCATCCGCGAGCTGCTGTAGTCCGTCTTCGCCATGTGATTCCCTCTTCATCCAGGTGTGCGGTGCATCTGAGAAGCCAAGGGCCGGAATTCCCTGTCCATCATCGCTTCTTGCACGGTCCTGCTGCTGCTGCAAGACCATCATCTGCGCCTCGCGGAACGACTCATCCCACCACCCAGCTGAGAATGGCCGCAACAAAGACACCGGCTGCAAAGAAGGAACCGCCCCTTTCATACATGGAGCATCTCAGTCCCTCCGTATCCTACTACAACCCAGCGTCCGTCAACCACAACGATGCCAACAGCAGCAAGGACAGCATCGCCCCGGGTTCCAAACCCACAAACGGCCACCCGGAACTCATCCTCGTCCTCAGCTGGATGGGCGCCCGGGACGTCCACATAGCAAAGTACATCGCCCAGCATCGCGCCCTCTTCCCCTCCTCGCCCATCCTCCTCGTCCGCTCGCCCGCCTCCCACGTCTTCTGGCCCAGCCTCGCCCGCAAGCACATCCCGCCCGCCATCCGCATCCTCAAGGCCTTTGCCGAGCCCGAGATCGCGGCCACCATCCCCGGCAACAACCCCAGGCCCAGGGTCCTGCTGCACATCCTCTCCAACGGCGGTGTCAGCACCGCCGCGCGCATCAGGGAGCTCCTCCGAAAGGAGCTCGGCAGGGACGCCGCCGGCAACAGGCTCGTCATTCCCCGTTACGCCGTCTGCCTCGACTCCTGCCCGGGCAACTTCGTGTGGCAGAGCACCCACAGGGCCCTTCTGCAATCGCTGCCGCGCTGGACGTCGCCCCTCGTGCACATGGTCATCGCAGTCGCCTGGTTGATATACAAGCTCCGCCTCACCCGGCCCGCCCAGAACCTCAACGCCGAAGCCCTCAGGCGGCAAAGCCTGCTTCCCAGAGAGACGCGGAGGACTTACCTGTACGGCACGGCAGATGCCGTCATCAGCTGGCAACACGTCGAGGATCATGCCACGAGGGCGCAAAGCTCGGGCTTCAAGGTACGCAAGGAGAGGTTTGAGGGTGGAGAGCATGTGTCACTGGTGAGGAAAGACAGCCAGCGGTATTGGCAAGCAGTCAAGGAGACGTGGGAAGGTGATGGGGCTGCATTTGAAGCGGTAAAGACTAGCTAGACAGGTTGTGATAACAGGTGAGAACGCTCACAGGTAGGCGTTGCGATGAGAAGAACCAAGGCATTGGATCAAATATAGAGAGAAAGGAAGAAGAAAGATAAGAGGAGCATAGGAAAGAAGCTCTCAAATGGCGGCACGTCCATAGACGTGTTTCTCGAATAGAAAGGTAGACGTAGGTATGAACCGTGAAGCCGTAGATAATACTCCAAGTACTTGCTTCTCTGCCGGCAATTGCAAACGGATCATATCGTCTTTCTAAAGTTGCCCCATCAGTGCGCGGCATCGCCAGAAGAGAGCCCCCGAAGTGGTAAAGATGTAGGTTCCCGGTAAATCATCCCAACGCCGCTCTTTTTGAATGCCCTTTCAAGGTTGGTGGTGCAGATTTCAGAGCCCAAACTCCATTGTATGATCCATGAAAGTCATGTGTGTTGCCGACGTCCTCTTTCAACTCCGCCAACGCCTTTGTTTTTTTTTTAGTACCCAGCATATATGCATCTCCCAGCACTGTTGAACTGGAAAGAAGACAAAAAGAAGAATGAAGAAGAAGAAGAATGAAAGAAAAAGTGTAGAAAGTGTACGTCGTTTTGCTCGTGAGATGTTCGATGCAGAGTGTCGGTTCATATCGAGGTGATTCAAGTCTTGGCCTTCTTCCGCGAGCTCGTCGAGGGGTGGTCATCCTCAGCGACTCGCTTGCTTTGGCTTGCAAGGCCCTGCCCTGCCTCCGCCTCCGCCTCTTCGCCAACGTCGCCGACTCCTTCGTCCTCCTCGGTACACCGGTCACACTCCTGGTCGAACTGATGCCGTTCTTCGAACACGCCGTTTGAGCAGTCCCCAAAGATTCCGTTGTTTTTCGCCTGGAGACACGATAACTCCTGCGAGAGCTCTTCCCATATCTGGTCCTCGCCGCACTTGGTGCAAGTGCCGCTGAAAATGACCAGCCGACACATGACTCTGAGATTCGAAAATGAGGGGGTGCGCAGGTGTGATGAATAGGGCTGATAGATGTCTACCAAGGGGCGATTTGCCCATCAATAGAATGGTTTCGCGTGGATCCCGGGCCTCTTCAACCGGGGAGCAGCAAGCAAGCCACCAGACCTCCTTTGCATTGAGACAGTGCCGAGCGACGTGTTGTAAGAGCTTTGTAGATAGATTTCAGCTCCAGCTCCCTCTGCAACTCATGACGAACAGAATTCACATTGTCCAAACATCCAAAGGCGGTGGGTGAGGGGGGTTTCATACCGATCAACAGTAATGTGTGTTGGTAGCACCTACGTCCGTTGCCGTCGCACACGGGCCTCCGTTCAATTCTCCTAGATCGAGGGTGAATGGGCGTGGCTTTTTTTTTCCTTTGCCCCTCAGCCGGTGGACTGCGTTGGTCGGAGGCGGATGAATTCTGTGAATGTGAATAAAAGCCTCCGAAAAGCCTTTGTTGCACCAGAAGCCTGCGTCGCAAGGGAGGAGTCGGGCGTCGTCAACGTCGCACAGGTGACAAGAAACGGCTTCTTCCCATTTGTGTTAGTCCGCAGACAGACGGGTTGCGGCATGCAACAGATGATGTCGCTCTGGAAGAAAGGGTGAAGAGAGAGGAAATGAGGAGAGGCCAGGGGGAGGATGAAGGAGAATGGATCGGTGCAAAAGATGGCGGAAGGCGATGAAGAAGACCAACCAACCAACCAACCAACCAACATCCAAGCCCAAGGAGGGATCTGTGTGTGCATAGTTGCATACTTCGCGGATCTTCCTCCCAGATTGACACAGCGCAAGAGGCACCTCTCACACATACAGCGACAGAGGACGCGGCTAACAGCCCGCCTGCATGCTCTGTACGTCGCTCCGCTCACTTCGAGATGGGGGCCGCCGCAACTGCTGTCATCTGTCATATCCGTCCATCCAAGCCCACCACGTAATGAGTGCACTGCTGGTGCAAGCACACAAGTAGTATTCGTATGTACTCGTATGTTGGCAATAAGAGGTGGGTCCCCGGGCTTGCAGTGGCTTCAATGTCGACTTCAGAGCATACCAAGATGCGTCGGCTAGGTCTGCTCGAGGCATCGGAACAGACGGTCACAGCTCAGGCAGGGAGTCGACGACAACGGGGCCGTCACGGCGAGATGAGACTGCGCTGGAGTCCGTCCATATCGCAAGGCTTCGCTTGCTGGGTGTCCTCGGCCCACGCAATCTGGACATGCATATAGTAGATCTATCGTATCCTCCAAGGCCTCTCTTCCCTCTTTTGCTCCATAGTGTCCAGGTCGGGGAGTGGGTGCCGTCTTTCTTGCATGCAAGAGTTGGTCCATTACAAGTAGTTGCATGCATAGCCCAATCAAGCCATTGCATGTCTCAAAGCGCGCGCTCGGGCACCTCATGACTGAACGGGCTTCTACTCCGTACCGGACTATCGAATAGTAGTAGAATACTTGCCATTCGCAGGAGGCCGTGGTACCGTGGAGCATCAGCGCAAGGGCACTTTCTACCCGTGTCTCATTCTGTCCAAAGCAGTATCACGACAAGCACGGCCCAGGAGGCACACTTGTGCTCTCGTCACCTGCATCTGAGTCGATCAAAAGGCAGAGAGAGCTGGTCTGACACGGGCTGCCAGCACCAAGTCTCTTGGAAGGGCAAATAAGGATGCATCGTCGAGCTGCGGCGGCCACGGCGAGTCGTGCAGGAGCAGTCGCAAAGAGGGCGGCCTGTTCCGATTCGAGTCAAGGGATCGATGCAAAGCTTGGTGGGTGGAACCGCAGCGTCCGCCAAGGGTGCCATCGGATTCCTTCCGCAAGGCGCCTCGGACGGGGTGTAGCGTTGCGCGTAAAGAGGGGAGGGCACGATGCAGGCGATAAGATCTCTGGCCTCTCTCAATCCTCTCCCGCTCTCTCTCAATCTCTCTGTGACCTGAAGCCGTTCAGGGCTGGCGGAGATGCGGGATGTGAGGGGAAGCTCGGCGCCACCATGCCTGTGCGGAAAGTATGCTTCGTACGCCTGCTTGTGCGTGCTTGTGTGTGAGCTTGTATCACTCCCGATTCACAGCTGCAGAAGCAATGGGCACAAGAGCGGTAGATCGGACCACCAGATAGATTAGCGACGGGTGGCAGAGGGCCAAGTGAAGTGGCAGGGCAGTTGCGTGGTTCAGACAGACGATCTCCAGAGTGGAGGAGCATCAGCCAGCAGGCCAGGGGTCGGGGTTTCTCTGCGTCGTACCGCAACGCGCCTCGCCAGCGTGCATACAAGCACCTGTGGCTTCTTTCGACGCAATGGCAAGTTGTAGCTGCGGCTGGGATGGAGCATGGCGAAGCAGATGCAGCAAACTGTCTTGATGTGAAGTAGGTAGTAGAAGCTGGAAGTTGACCTCGATGCTAAGGCAAGGTAGAGCTCTGGCATCTTAGTCATGGCACCACTGCTATCGATACCCTCCATCACCTCGCTCATCGCATCGACTTGAACTCCAACATCGCAGCATCAACATCACAAGGCACTCAATGATTCTCACAATCAAGCTGAAACCTCCCCGATCCGTCCCGATGCGATGTACCCATGCCGCTCAATCCTCCGTACCGCCAGTATAGTACTACTACTACTACTCACATCTCTCTCTCTTAGACTCCGATTCCCACTTCTGCTCGCCAGATGCCGCATGTCTCGCCCTCTCCTCCCCATGCACCGGGACCCTACCGCTTCACGTCCCTCTCAACCCATCCCTTCTCTTGTGGCAAAACTGGTTCTACCTCTTCCGCTACCAAGAACATTCCTATTCAAGACGCAAGTGAAGCATAGACGAGGTCACATGCAGCCGGGCCATCTGCGGCCTGATGAAGCGGCCAGCCAGCCAAGATGCCGCCGCCACCCATTGTCGCGACTTGTTCAACAAGGTGGCAGGTCAAACAAGGAGGGAACGGGTGCTGATGATACATACGATGTAGATCCGCACACAGGGCTTGTATAATCCCGCTGCGTGACACCTCTTGAGGACAGCATTTGTGCAAATCCATCCTCGTACAAGTACGCTATACGTGTATCCAGTGACACACGTCCTCGTATCACTTGATTGCTTCGTGCAAGGGCTACGGCAAAGGAGACGCCCTTCCGCGGCTCTCTCAAGCCGTATTTAGCCCTAGAATACTACTACTACTACTACTAATCCTACCTCTCAATAACAATTTGTACTAACATTCATACCCTGGCCTCGAGGGGAGAGCTGCGCCTTGCATTGCATTGCATCGCATCGCATATACCATACCATCCATCTATCCACTCTCATACGTCCACCTGAAAAGGTTTCGGCGTCCAGCTCTGCAAAGCCCGAGACAGAGTCCTCTTTTGATCCATCCCATTTATCCAGAAGCAGCCTGCTACATATTACAACTTCCCCGTACGCGCCCGGGCTCCTCGTCTAGAGGCGGCTCTCGACCTTTTCCAAGCACATCACACCTTGGCATATGCCGGCCAGCAGCTGCTCGAGGCACAACAGTAGACGGATCAAGGGGCAAGACAAAGTGATCAGAGACACTCGAGAGAGAAAGAATATTGAAGAAGGAAAAGTAAAAAAAAGACTTACACCGCTAACATTTGTGCTAGAAAATATGACAGGTTATCTCGAGGCGGCGCTCTTCTTGCCGCGACTTCGACGGTTCTTCTCCTACCTCGATCGGGAATAACTTTTGCAACTTTGTGTGTTCGTAAATGGACAGGAATTCCATCATTCACGGCTCCCATCGGCCAATATAGTAATACACTGGCAGGTACCATGTCGAGATCATACAGGTACACATCCCCATCGAAGCTGCATATCCCGTCTCCCACGATTCCTTCACATCATCCGATCTCCAAATCACCCTAAATGGTCCCCCCTTTCTCCCCAATGAGACCTCGCCGGCTGCTCCTCCCAGCACCTCCCGATTGGACGCCTCTCTGACTGCATCGTCCTCCCCGGTCACCAACTGCAGTTCCTCGCATGTATCTCACACCGAATGCGGTACATGTGGACCAGATGGTTTCCATCTATCAAAGAGTTGCTTCACGGTGAGCTGTGCATGTTATTCTCTTGTACAAAGGCGGATATATTGCAGTAATGCAAATAATAGCTACTAGTATACAAACTGTGGCAGTTTCCCACCTCCATGCCTTGCCGCTCATGCTTCGCCGCTCTCTGTCAAGGAGAAAGAGAGAGCGCAGCCGCTTCTGATATCAGGGTCATACCGCACCGCATCTGAGTGAAGAGAAATATAAAGAACTCGAAAACAAAAGGGCAGAGATGTGCTGGCACATCCCGTGCAAAGCCTCCGTCAACAGGCCCAAGAAAACGGAGGAAAAAGAAAAACAAAAAAAAAGGAAGAACAGCAACGCCCCTTCTCGTCACTCGACTTGCCCAAGCTGTTTCCTGCTGGCGGATGTCCGCAAAGGTAGGCAAAAGAGGTCCGGCCGAATTACGTATATCGCGCAGGTGAATGAAAGGCGAAATGTTGATCCAGAGGCTTGTTTGTATTTTTAGATTTCGTTCTTGGTTCTTCTTCCTCTTCGACTTCTGCTTCTTCTTCGCCTTTTTGTCCTTGGCCTCCTCTCCTTGGTCTGCGCTGTTGGGTTTTCGTGCAAAAGTCACCTGCATTCGTGACACGGTTGCCATGTTCATGAGCCCGATATCAAGCACAATGCAATGGCAGCATGGTCCGCGGCGGACAAGAATGCCTTGATCGATATGCATGCATAGCAAGGAAAAGACACGACATTCTTGCAGCAATAGACCAACCCATGGCGAGCAGCAGCATCCTGACACATCAAAAGCGAAGCCAAAAGTCACAACTCCGGAAAATCCACGCCCAGTTGCAACATCCCAATTCAGTCAGAGCAGATGCAGTCTTGTCACCTGGCCCTGTCAAACTTGCAGTCCGTTTTCCTGGAACATTGACCTCAGCACCACGAGTGTACAGAGGCAGTACGGGAGTCAAAGGACATGGTAAGCAGGGCGTGGACGTCCACTCGTGCAAGCGGAATGGCAGGGCTCCATGTCAATTCTTTGGCCGCCGGACAAAGTAGAAGAGAAAGGGGGGGTATACGTTCATCATATTAGACGGGCCGTAGAATCGGACGGGAGTTTTTATCGATCCTCGAGAAAGGGAAGAAAAATTGGGGGTATAAAAAAAGGTGAATACAGACGTTGGACTCCATAATAAATAGCGTCATATAGTCGTGGGGGTTTTCGTTGATTTTCGCTTTTTTGTTGGGTGGGGTTTTTTTTTCTTTGGTGATAGAGGTTTCGGCCGGGAAAGGAGTCCGAGAGGTGGTGCTAGTCAGGATCATGCATCTTCATGAGGTGCTGCGTCTGCGAACGTATTAAGCCAGCATCCAGTGTCAAGGTCACACCCAGTCACGATAGCACGCGGCTGCTTGCCGTCACACAAGCATTACTGGCCTCCAGGAGGAGGAGCTCCGCCAGCAGGGTTCTGAGACGTAGGAGCTCCTTGCCCTCCTTGCTGCTGCTGCTGCTGGTACATCAAGGACTGATACCAGAGAGCCACGTAGTTTTGATAACCACCATCTGCCGGCATTGGTCAATAAGGGTAAGGCCATGGGATTCAACATTGAATAGGGGCGGACTTACACTGCGCGTATGGATCTTGGCCATCGCCTGTAGAAGCCTGCGGAGGCTGGTTAGTAGTCGCATCCGGGCCCTGGTGAGAGTAGCTCGGTCGATCATCATGCGGTCCACGGCCACGGCCGCCACCTGGGCCACCACCGCCGCCGCTCTTCTGTCGCTGCTCAGATATCAATCAGTCTGGATGTTCATCGAAACAAGGTGCAAGGCGTCGCCATCAAACTCACCACTGCTTCTACTTTCTCGTCAATGGCCTGCTTGGCGCGAGCGATGCTATCGCGGGATCCGATGAGCGCAATCTCGCGCTGAACTTCGCCGGGGCCCGATGACTGCGCCACATTGATCTTGCAACCGGTCGAGTTCTGCATCTCCCTGATGGTCTCGCCTCCTTTGCCGATAATCATGCCAACTGCATCTGACGGCACGTAAATCGCATCGTTGATCTTGTCGGGACCACCACCACCACCACCACCACCGTAATCCCTCGACGGTCCATCGTTGCGAGGAGGCCCCGAGGGTTTCTTGGTACCAGAAGCCGGGCCGTCACCTCGGCTATCACTGTCAACAATCTCCATGATGAAGTCCTTGGCTCGAGCGGCCGCCTCCCGGCTGCCAATGAGGTTGACAGGTCGCAGGCCGTTGACGCTCTTCGATTCGCCCACGATGTTGATATGGCAGCCCGAACGCTCCTGAAGATCTCGAATAGTCTCGCCTCCACGTCCGATGATGAGGCCGACAGTGCGATCTGGGACCATGATTTGCATATGGTCCTCACCATCTCTCAACGCCGCTGCTCCACCTCGGGCAGGGTCGCGTGGCTTTTCCTGGGCGCGGTTGAGAGCGCCCATGCCGCTGTCCTCAATGATTCGGTTAATCGCCGTCTTGACTTCAGCACGACGAGCCCGTGGGCCGGTGATCTTGCACTGGCGAAAGGGACCGCCATCGGTGGCGGCCAGAAACTGGACACGGCAGTTGGTGTCGGCTTCGATCCGTCGCAGATTCTCACCCTGTCGGCCGATGATGAGGCCAACAAGGCTGGACTCGATCTGGATCGTCTCAGCGTTGTCGTCTCCGCCTCTGAGGGGAGATCTCTCGCGGCCACCGCCTCCGCGAGGCGAAAAGGTGCGGCCACGTGACGGGGGAGAGTAGGAACGGTCGCGGCCATACTCTCGACCCTGGCCTCCACGACGATCGTCCCGGTATGAGCCGGCAGTATGGTAGTCGCCGCCGCCTCGAGGAGGAGAACGTGACCTGGATCGACGGAAAGACCTGTCAGAGCCTCTGGATTCGGATCCGTAGACAAGCGGGCGGTCGTAGGGCGTGATGCCCTTCTCGGTCGCAAAGGCCCTCGCCTTGGAAATCACCTCTTCGAAGTTCATCGTCCCCGAGTTGACGGGCCGAAGAGCGCTCAGGTCGACGTTGCCGCTGGACGCAGGAGCGGGCAGGGCAGAGCCGGGAGCAAAGCCCGCGACGCCTGGGGGCGGGGGTTGATACGACGCTGGCTGGGCGGTGCCGGGCGGCGCTGGATATGCGCCGGGAGCCGCTGGAGGCGTCTGGGTCGAAGTCGACGACGGTGGCCGCTGGGACGCTGGAGCACCGGGTTAGTTTGAAGTTTGGGGCCTCATCACAGAGTTCCTGGGGTCTCACCAAGCGCCGCCAGAATGCTTTGGATATCGGGATGTGCAGGCTCCGCCATGGCGATGAATCAATGCAGAATAAGTGTATGATGGAGGTCCCAAGCTGAGACAGAACAGTGGCTGTTACGGTACGTCACAGCGCGATTGACTGATGGGCAGCCAAGGTCGACAACCGGGGTCAATGGCAGACTGAACGTCGAAAGAGCGAGCGAGCGAGCGAGAGTACAGTGACAGCAATGTGACGATGAAAAGTGGTGGTAGTATTTTTGATTTAACACGGCAAAGGCAATGTTCACAGACTGGACGCACGCGCGCAATTTAAACCCGTGTGCCCAAATTGTAATCAGCGTCGTATAGCCTCTTGCGACCGAGTTGCAGCGATC
Source organism: Trichoderma citrinoviride (assembly GCF_003025115.1). Taxonomy (NCBI): domain Eukaryota; kingdom Fungi; phylum Ascomycota; class Sordariomycetes; order Hypocreales; family Hypocreaceae; genus Trichoderma; species Trichoderma citrinoviride. The sequence continues at coordinate 162,184 of NW_020194730.1, forward strand.
TTTCGTGAACACAATGCGGCTTGCGAACAGAAAAACGCAGTTCAGGCACTATTATTAGCTGGGCTTGCCGCGAAGAAAGAAGAGCGCACAGCCTTTGTTGGGCCAGAGGTACAAAGGCGTCCAGGCGGTCGCAGCGCTGTTCCAGAGGAGTCGCCGCACTCGGATCGAGGCGAAGACAAGGGCGAATCCGTCGTCGGGGCTGTGAACGGTGGTGAGTGCCTCGAGGCTGGAGGATGTTTGGAAGGACTGGCGATGGCCTGCTTGATATTGATGCAATTTTTCGTGTAGTTCAAGGCAGCCGGATTAACGATGGGCCGGCGCCTTGGGGCTGAAATTTTCCAAATGCAAGCGTCTGCTGTCAGGTACTTACGGAAGTGGTATTTCGTACAGCGCCAGCGTTGGGCCGTTCGCTGGAACGCTGCAGCTTATTGGGGACGGGCAGACAGACGGACCAGGACCCCAGTCGATCATCTGGTGGTACCTGAAAGAAATTGAACGGGCAGAAAAAGGCCTCGAGGATTCATTTCAAGGCGGTTCTCAGCTACTGCTTTGGTGCTTGTGCTCCGTTTGGGCTACCACCTTGGCATTAGCCGTAATTGAGACGACCGGCGACTTCGAGGGACGGGTTCAGCTTGGCGGCAGCAATTAATCTCCCTGCTGCAGGTTCATCTTGTTCAGCATCACCTTTGAGAGTGAAACAGACAGGCAAACAACCTGAACAGGCCGAGATTGTCATGTCTGCACGATATCAGATTGACAAGACGATACGTGCCATGTGATTCCATTGACTGATGACATGTCATTCAAGTCCGAACTCAGGCCACGCGCCAGACCCATGGCAAGCACCGAGAACGAACCCCACGGCAGGCAAGGGCAGAGTATATCCATGTTATACTTCGTATCCATGGATGCCTTCTCACTTAGCAGCAATACATACAGGCAACAATTGAAGTCACATGCGCCGGCAAGGCACTTGATTGAGACAAGCTGCGGAATTTGCTGCGTAAATCCTCGTACTCGTACTTTATGACTGTACGTAATGATTCGGGGCAGAGAGCGCCGGCAGCGTGCCAATCGATTGAGGTGAACATATGGAAGCCCAGGTATTAGGTAGACCCCGAGGTTCCTATCAACCAGTGCCCGTAGGCTGTGCAGTACTATTCGTCGTAGCGGCGCTGCTAACGCGCATACGATGCGGTTTGACGCCTCGTGGTCTGGAGGACAAGACTAAACCGAGCGACGAAAAATTCTTTCCGCTCGGGCTGTAGACGATTCCCGACCGCGATGGATTACGCGCTTCTCGGACTCTGAAGCCGCGTGCATTATGCTTTTTGGGCCCAGGTCCAGGTCCGGTTGCCACGGAATCGGACAGCCAAGAGCGCGCTGAATCATCTTGCCTGGCCGTTGAGAAAATTCTAGCATCTAGGAGTTCCCTTGCGCGGCCCGAATAAATTGCTCGAGAGTGCCTGTGCTGGCAAGATCGTTGCACCATCTCCGCCATTTCTCTTGCCCCGAGGTGTCGACTGCTATATTACCTTACCTTGATACTTGTATTATGTGCCTCGCACTCGTCCAGCATGAGGGAGCGCCAGTGAACGTTGACCTGACAGACTGCTGACCGACTACCATACCTACCAACCTACTGACCACTGACTGGCTGGGCTGTCTTCATGTTCCGGCTTTGACTTGCTCCTTGTATTACTGGGAGACAACAGCCTGGAAAGCAAAAGCACTCTCGCTATATATCGCCAACACGAGCACTGCCAACTGTGAGCGGCTGACTCCGCCATCGCACCGTTCGTCGTCTCTGATCAGCGTCGAACCCGCCCCAGCTTGCCGACCGCTTCCGGCAGCGAGCGGACAGATCCCAACCTCCAGAACATGTGCACACGCAACGTCATCGAGTATCGGTGCAAGCACCAGGTCTCCAGGGGCAACACGCGCTGCTACAACGACAACTGCCCGGGCCCGCGAATCGACATCACCACCGACGCCGAGGACTGCCCGCAGTGCGAGGGCAGTAAGAGGATACACTCTGCGCGGTGGTGTCCCATGGGCTGCTCGTGCAAGTGCGTCGTCATGTAACAGGGCCAAGCATCCACGCTGTTGGGGGGACAAGATTATCGACAGCTTTGCGCCCGAGGCAGCCGAGCTGCGTCTGTGCGGCCGGGACAGGGCCGAGTCAGTGTGCAACGCGGCAAGATGAAAGATCGCCGGGCTACCGTGGTGCTTGTTGCAGATGACGACTGGTGATGGCCTCGTTTACCGGCGGAAAAGGAGAGTCGGTGTTCACGGTTACAGCGGTTGCAGGACAGGAGCAAGGACAGCGTCGACGATGATGAAGACGAAGGCGAGGAGCGAGCAGGGCAAGAGGCCAGGATGAGGGTGACAGCATCATACGTCCTATGGACCACCACCAGCTACACCGGTCCAGGGCGTCCCATGGGTCGCTCAACAATCTCAGACGTTGCGGGGGAAGACTGAATGGTTCTGCACACGCGCTATACATGACGAGGTCACGACTAATTGCTCGGAGTTTGGTTGCATGAGAAGGAGAGCGAAAGGGTTTGGATACAGTTTTCTCTGCTTCCATCGGCGTTTTCTCCTCCCCGGTGACGATTTCCGATGCTCAAGAGATACCTAGCCTGTTTTGCATTTCGATATCATGGCGGATATGGACGTTAATACACACCTCAATATACAGCGATTGATACCTTGCCATTTGCTGTTCCTGTATTTACAATAATTGTCATAGTAATTAATCCACACATTGCTCCGTACCTATCCATGTTACAAGCAACTCCGAACCTCTCTGTACCTGATGCTACAATCCAACCACATACACTGATAGACATACAGACATACAGAGTACAGTACCTGCACCCGCTCACAGGCACGCACTCCATACAGTACTCCCTATCCGTACCTACTCCGTCCCCTCTCTGCATGCTCCATCACCAAGTCCGACAAGCGTGGTCCTTTTCCCTCTTGAACTTGCCAGGATGCACCAGACACTTGCTGATCCTGCTGGACCCCGCCTGGGGAAAGCCTGCCGGCTAAAGCAGGGCCTGCATGGCATGGCCTGACGAAGCCCTTGCTGACCCGTGGCCGCGCTCAACGTCTGTCCAGCGTCTCGCTAAGGTTCCCGAGCCTTGGACGCATCTGGATGGCCCGACTGTCGCATAGCGCACCAGCAGCGCTAGCTTCCACCAACTCCGCCCTCCACAGGCCGTTGAGGCCACTGAGCCACACGTGGCAGCACGCCAGCAGGCGCTAAAAGCCGCTCTCCGGCAGGGCCTACAGGGGAGCTCGGCCTGCGCCAATCCAGCCGCTCCCGCCGTCCTGCGATCTCCCCAGCGTAGCATCCGCAACTTCGTCAGGGCCGCCATCTTGCCGAGACATCGCCATTCGCCGCCAGTCAGAGTCGCTACACTGAGCCCAGTCGAGCTGCTTGTGTTGCCTGTGATTCTGCTTTGCCATGGCCAAGAAGGCGCGTCAAAGGATCAGCTATGGTGAGTCTCTCCCCGTCTGCATCTCCGGCTGCTCGCACAGCGCACATGCATGTTAATCAGCACCCCGCACGCGACCGCCCCGATCAGACGAACCACCAGACAGCTCTCGTCCTTGCGTCGTGTGCTGGGCGGCGGACCATGCACGAGAGCGCCCTCGAGATGACCTCGCCTTCCTGACCGGCTGCTGACTGCCGCTGTCTAGTTCTCGAGAATGCCAAATCCTCGGCAGGCGGCCATCGCCTCGGCGTCAATGGCCTGGCCGTCGATACCGACAACGCCATCCTGTAAGCCATCTGCGTCTGCCCGTCCCCCTCCCGTGGCTGCGCGGCTCCATGCTGTGCCTCAGCCGTATTGAAGAGCTCTGCTAACGTTCGCTCTTTCTTGATCTTCCGCAGATACTCTGGCGGCCGAGATGGCATGATATGCGCCTGGGACCTGAACCTCGACCTACGCGGCCGAAACGACGTCACCGACGATGCATCCGCGAAGCCGCCCAAGTCGGCCACGACGTTCCGAGCCCAGACACAGGCGCATATGCACTGGATTAACGACATCACCCTGGCGCAGCACAACACTGCCTTGGTATCGGCGTCCTCGGACCTCACCGTCAAGGTGTGGCGGCCACACTCCCAGGAAGACGGCGCGCGCGCTCAGAAGATTGGAGAGCACGATGACTATATCAAATGCGTCGCAACTCCTCCAAGCGACATGGGTGCCAGCTGGGTTGCCTCGGCAGGCCTCGATCGCAAGATTTGTCTCTGGGATCTCAATGGTGGGGGCAAAACGCTCGAGGTCAATGTCAACGGCGAGGAGGTCACCGAGAAGGGGTCCGTCTACGCTCTTGCCGTCGGCCGCAACCTCATGGCCAGTGGCGGGCCCGAGAAGACGGTCAAGCTCTACGATCCTCGCACCGGCTCCAAAGTCTCCAACCTCGTCGGCCACGTGGACAACATTCGCGCCATCCTGATCGACGACGTCGGCGACACCATTCTGAGCGCCAGTGCGGACAAGACAATCAAGATGTGGAGCGTCAAGGGCGGTCGCTGCATGTACACGTTTACAATGCACGACGAGAGCATCTGGTCTCTGTACTCGGACGATCCCCGCCTCGGCATCTTCTACAGCAGCGACAGGTCGGGCCTCGTCGCCAAGACCGACGTACGGGGCAGTTTTGAGGACATTGACGATGGAGTCAGTCTCGCTGTTGCGCAGGAGCATTTTGGCGTCTCCAAGGTAGTGGCTGCGGGCGGTTACATCTGGACAGCCACGAACCGATCGTCAATCAACCGATGGGAAGACGTGGACACAGGCGCAAACCTGCCACTCCCCGAGCTGTACCGCCGCCAGCGCGCAATGTCGTCCACGTCTACTAGAACCCGGCAGTCTACAGCAACGGCCCAACCACAAACAAACGGGTCGTCCAAGAAGGAGATTCCTCCCGAGTCGATATTGAGAATATCCAACACAGCGACCTTCCCGTCCCGCGGACCTCTAGACTCAGAATCAAGTCCCAATAATGACGGCTTGTCAAGAAAGGGCTCCGAAGTCGCCGTCGAGCAGCCGGAGCCGGAAATCAAACCCGTGCACAGCTTGCCAGTAGAGACGATAGAAGGTCAATTTGGCCTTTTGAAGCACAAGTTGCTCAACGATAGGAGGAGGGTCTTGACTTTGGATACAGCTGGCGACGTACTACTATGGGATCTGATAAAGGTACGTCTCATTCCTAACCGAGTCATCCTCTTGCTCGTTCGCTTCCAAAGCGTCCACCGCTTACAGCTACATAGTGTAAACCTATTCAGAGTTTTGGAAAGCAGCATCTTGAAGATGTCGAGAGGCAGGTCAACACACGAGAAGCAGTGGCGCCCTGGTGCTCGGTCGACTTGAGCTCCGGCAACCTCACCGTTGTGTTGGAGCCTTTCAACTGCTTCGATGCCGAGGTATACGCTGACGAGCTCGAATTGGACGAGCCCATTGAGTTTAGGGATGATCAAAGAGGTAGGTGGCGGCGATGCTTTTTTGCAGTCTCAATGTTCAAAGCAAGCTAACTTGCTGCTCCAGTGAGCCTCGGCAAATGGATCTTGCGGTACTTGTTTGCCAACTTGATTGATGAAGAAATTCGGCGCGACGAGTCGTATCGCCAGAAGCTCAACGAGGCCGTGAGGGAAAGACAAGCCGCCGGCCGAGCCGAAGCGCCATCGTCAATCACTCTGCCTGGTCCTGGCTTCTCTATTGGCGGTGGGGATCAGCTGTTGACGCCTCGCGCAAACATGCCTCATCTCCATGTGACTACCCCTGGCCTGGCCATAGGGCTGGCGTCGCCTGGTGCTGTGATGACGCTTCAGGGCGTGCCGGAGGAAGCTGTTGCCAGCCCCCTGGAAAGGGAAGGATCTCGTCCGTCGGCTGAGAACGACTACTTCACTTCTGCCGGCAGTGCGCCTGGTGCTGCCGCGGCAGAAACCTCAGAGCCAAAGACCTCTACGGACAACAGCAACGACAAGGGAAAGGACAAGGAGAAGGCTGCTGACAGCAGCAAGTCGCCGTTTAGCAGAAAGTTCCGAATGTCTTTCAGCTCCAAGAGAATCGGGCGATCGGCATCTCAGGCGACACAGGAGAAGCCCGTTGTCGTAGACGACAAGGCCGAGGAGTCCGAGTCATCCTCAAACCACGAAAAGGAGGTTGATGACAGCTTCTTTGGCGTTATCCAGAAGATTCGAAACGAATACGACAAGCAACTCGCCGAGTCGCCGAATAAGATTGTCGAGACTCGAGTGACACCGAGCTTGCCGGCAGATACGCCAGTCTTGAAGCTGCCACCTGGGACCAAGGTCATTATCCAGGAGGAAACGTCGGGTGGCAGTGCAAATCTCTACCAAGGGACTGTGGAGCACCTCGGCCGAGATGCCGACATCATCGAGCAAAAGGCGCCAATGTGGCTCGGTGACGTGCTATTGCAGAACATCATCCCCATGAAGGATCCCGTCAAGATATCATTCATCCTGCAACCCATGGACAACCTGCCTCCCATTGCCACGGATGGGAACAGCCGACTGAATGCCAACCGGATGCTGCGGGTGAAGAAGATTCTGGCTTACATTTCCGAGAGGATCGAGCCGGAGCAAGAGGAGGATCCAGACGCGCTCAAGCCGGAAGAGTACCTTGAGCTATACTGCAATGACCAGGTAAGTAAAGCGGGCAGTGGTGTGCTTTGCCTAGAGCTTGCAATGTCTGACGATGAATCTTTGCTGCAGCTGCTCCACCCAACGATGAATCTTGCCACACTCCGGACACATGTTTGGAAAGGCGGAAACGACATTATGCTCTACTACAAAGCCAACGGCCGCAAGGAGATCTTGCCGTTACCATCTGCCACCAGCGCGCAGCCAGCGGAGCCGGGCGCGTCAGCAACGACAGTCCCAGTACAGTCCGCAGGGGAGCCAGTTGGGGTCGTCAACGGCGTCTAGGCGCGGCGACACGCAATGATCGTTACGTCTTTGTTCTTTGTTTCTTGTGTTCGGCTTCCCCTTTCCTCTCGATTGTATGAACAGCGTTGTGTTACCTCTTATACGTGGTGTGCTTTCTTCTGTCTTCTCTCCTGGATCTCTACTATATCCATACCTGGAGGTGTATTGCTAATCCGGAGCATTTTCATCTTGGTCATATATTCCCCTGTCGTTTCCCTACAACAGATTATTGTATATAGGAGATACGGCATTGATACGCTGGTTTATTCTTACAAAGAGCCTCCTAATGTCCTCCTGTTTATACAGCCAGGCTGATATATATATATGTGTACATGTATATATCCATGACGTCCCGGCGCCCCATCTATATAGTCCCATTTTTATATTCATAAACTCTTTTGTGTATCCCCGCTCCTCACTCTTGAACACCGTGAGGCCCGTGTCATGAGTTTACATGCATGCTGTTCATGGTGTTGATCACCCACTGGTAACTCCCCAGGAATATCGCACCGCCGATGGATATCCACGTCACCCGCGGCGCAATGCCCGCAAAGAAGGGCCGCACACCTTCTTCCCTCGCCATGCGTCGAAACACATCCGCCACGGAAACCCTCTCCTTGGAAAGCATGACCCTCGTCTTGAGCACGTCCAACGGCGTCGTCGCCGCCGCAGCCACGCCCCCAGCCAGACTCCCGTACAGCGCGCTCTCCCCGGCCGAAACGTCGCCGCCGCCGCCGCGCCTCCTCCGGCCCCACGCCTTCATGGCCTCCCACAGCGGGAACTGGATGACGGTGAAGGGCACCTCGCGGAAGACGGTGATGCCCCAGCCGCGGTAGAGCTCGCGCCAGACGGCGGGCAGGCCGCCCGGGCCGATCCCGATCCGGAACTCAGAATGTGGGCGAGCGCGCGGGCGGAGGAGCCCCCGTGGTGGCCGGCCTGGGCGCGCTGCTTGACGACCTCTGTGGGCACGCGGACGGAGCAGGCTGCGATTTCGCCGAGCGAGGAGGCGAGCATGTGCGTCAGGATATCCGCGGGGACCCATGCGTTGACTGCTGCTGCATTATCAGGAGTCGGCATGGCTGCTGCGCAGGCGGCTGCTGAGGAAGCTCTTTGTCGTCTCGTACGTGCAGAAGAAGAAGGCCGCGCCGGGGGCGGAGCCGACGAGGGCGGAGCCGATGCCGCGGTAGATGCCGGAGAAGCCGCCCGAGGGGAAGAAGCCGGCCGAGGACTGGAGGCGGGTCTTGAGGGTGTCGAGGGGGAAGAGGGAGAGGTCGACGGTGGTGCCCGCGAGGGCGCCGGCGAGGAGGGCGGATTGGAAGGATGGCGAGGGGGGAGGAGAAGCCATTTTTTTATTTGATGTAAAGGGGCAGGCGTTTGAGGGGAATAGGTAGGAGAGAAAGTAATTAAGGGAGGGGGGTAAAAAAGGAGGGGCTGCAAAGGCCCGACCTTTGTGAGAAGGAGGAGAGCTCTTTGGTTTGTTGTGGTTTGGAGCTGTGAGAGGGAGGATTGGTGGTGACTCTTTTTTTGGGTGAGGTTGGCGGGATGGTTGGGTTATCGATAACCGGTCGGAGATGCGAGCTCTTTAGGAAGTTGGTAGCGTCACATACCGAGGTGAGACTGGCCTACCCTGAGGGGAAGGAATACCTTATCGACGACCCTTTTAAAAAGATTTGAACATTGTGTTAATATTGGTGGTATCTGGAGCGTGGCATTAGATCCGTAAGGGCACTGAATCAAATTGTCTTGTTCGATGATTGAAGCATGAATATAATGGAGCAACGGCTTCTAGGTGCTTTATGATGATGCCTACTTAACTTGTGATACAAGGACAAACCGTAGAGCATTCAACGAGAGACCAAGGAGTGGTTGAAAATATTGCTTTTCGGCATTCTAGCATTCTATACGAATGCCGTGACAGACTTGTCTCAATCCTGTAAAACTGCAATTTCTTATGCAGTCGTCTACATTAACATGTTCCCACGACGACAATCCCCATGCTTCCATGGTAGGTAATATTCACAACCACGCCCTCAAAACCATCAATCCCGAATCCTCTCCATCCCAGCTCACAGCCCGTCCCTCATGCTGGTCCCCGCCTTGCTCGTCTCCTCAGCAGCCTTCTTGGTCCTCTCCTGCAGCGCCCTCAGCTCCTCGGGCGTGCGCTCGCGCGACGCCCGGTCCGCCTTGACGGCCTCCTCGCTGTCGGACGCGAGCTCGGGCTTCCAGTGGCCGGAGCCCTTCTTCTGCTTCTCGAGGGAGTCCTTTTTGTGGTGGTCGTAGTCGACGTCGGTTTCTACAATTCACAGCCTTAGTCTTCGTCTTGTTTCTTTCTTTCTTTCCTTTTTCTTCTTTCTGTACTGGGGATGCAATGGGCGACTTACGGTTTGATGATTCCTTCAGGCCCAGCTTCTGGGTTGCTGAAAAGGCAAAGGTGCGGCTGGGGATGACGGTGGGCTGCGTGGTGACTGCTCGCACAGCTCTGGCGATTCGGAGACCTCGATAGGACATCATTTTGGAATGTGGAAGAAGAAGAAGTAGTAGTAGGGAGGAGATGATTCTCTTCTGTAAAAAACAAAGAGGTTCGTCAAGAAACGATCAATTGAGGCCGTCGAGTTATCAAGGGAGATGGATGATTTGATCTTGTAAGGAAGAAAGCTTGATGGAAGAACGGACAAGTTGAGTATTTAAAATCTCAGAAGCAAATTGGGCCAGGTAAAGGGAATGAACAACGTCATGTCACTCTCCACCTCGCCGATACAGCATCGCAACGTCACTGTTCCCGCACATCTCCAAGTCACTCCGGCGGTTGAAGCTACATAGTTCCAGCTCGAGGGGAGGGCCGAGGGCCAAAGAGAGGGCGCTGTGACGTCACCATTGCAGCATGCTGGGGAACCTGTCCGGTAGAAAGGATGAGGACGACTTGATGACTCGGGATTTGGATTTACCTCGACATTAATTGGATTAGATAGAAGAAGCCTTGAATAAAGCGAGGATTAGTAGCAATTGGCAATTAAACTTGGATAATCGTCGATATGCTTAATTTCGATCGGTAGATGCGTTCCCTCGTGGAAGCAACGCTGAGAGGTCAAGTTACGTCCAGTCTCGCCACAACTCAGCTCCAAATGCCTCACATTCACAGCAAGTTCAAGCATTAGGACAGTAGTTTGTTTAAGCATTCGTATATTCTCGTCCTGTCGGCTTTCAAGCCGCGGTATCTAAGCCACACGTGCGCCGTAATAAAACCCGGACACTCTTTAATTTCCCATGAAATTGCAACACCCGGGGGCCGCTTCAAGAAACCTGAAATCAAAAGGGCCCGACAAACCCCGACCCACGCAAAACCAGATTCATTCCTTCATATGGCTTTCCTCCCAACCACACGCCCAAGATGCTTCGCAGAGGGGGAAACAAAAGAATAAGCAAGTATAATGAAACATGAAAAAAGATCATTGTCTCTTTTCGTTTTCCCAGACGAGAATATCCAGTAACACATAGGCTCATTGTGGTGTCAGAGCAGCGAAAAGAAGAACCAGACAGGACGAAATCCACACGCTGCCTCCCACGAGGAGAGCAAAAAGGCTTGTAAATAAAGAGAAGATGGAAAAGAGCAAAACAAAAAAAGAGCAAGCCGCTTCCCAACGTTTCGATTCGCACACTGCGGCGCCGCATCAACTCCTCAAGAAATCGACTCAGCCCAACTCCCCATGGATCCCGGTAAATAAGGAAAAAAAATAGTAGTGAAAAAGAAACCGTTTCCAGTATGGTGATGCGCAAACAAGAACCGCTCATCTTTCCAGAACCCCGCCAGCCCAAGGTATTTCCCATATGTGACTAGACAAGAACAGCCGTGCCCCCGACGCTTTCGTAAGATATCGCCTTCTATATCTTTCCTCTTTTTTTGTTGTCTTGAAGACTTCGTAAACCCGTACAACCGCAATAAAGGGAGGAGGCATTTTATGTTGGTTTTTCAAAAGCAGGAAGGACACTCCGCTTCGAAGATGATGAGACGCCGGATGATCGTAAAAAGAGAACCAAATCCCACAACTCCGCTGTCGGTTACCGATGCAACACAATTAGAGAGAACTGCAAGGAAATCTGCCGTGATACAGGGGGAGAAGAAGAAAACAAAGAGACATAACGCCGTATGTGCCCAGCAGCCTTGATACCGCAAGGCGAGGTCGCAAGGGAAATGAAACAAAAAACAAGAAAAATGGTATCGATCTTTCTCAAGTCGCGCCGGTAGTATCCTCGTAAAAAAATCCTGTCGAAACAAAATCGGTGTATGGCGATTAGAAGTGCTTATACAAGGGAGTATGAGGAGGTGAAAGTGTGTGTGGTGTGAAGAGGATCAAGTTGTTCGGTTGGTGGGAGAGCCAGCAGCGCATGATCGGAACCAAGGCCGCACCGAACAATCCCAGATGTACAGAAAAGAGAAGAGTCAACAGCCTCGAGGAACCCAGCCCGCAAGAGAAGTGAGAAGATGTCACTTTTTGGTGTTTTTGTCATTTCCGCTCGTGCCCGCCAAGAGTGAAGAAAGGAAGCCGAATGTGAACATAGGGCGCAGTTTCGATATTTCTTCTTCTTCTTCCGACTATGCACAGCACCCGACAGCAGTGCTCGGGATCGTCCCCACGGCATGACGCCGTGGTAAGCCAGCCCGGTGACCGGGGGGCACGGACGACCCGGAGAGCACATTTACCATCGGCGGATGGGCTGCTGCTGCAGTCGGCCAGGCGACATTGACGGGGGAGGGCTGGGCATGGAAGCACCCGTGGCGGGGTTGACGATGGGAATGGCATTGCGGCCACGAGTAGCGGTGGGCTGGGCCAGGCGGAAGGCCACGTTCAGAGGCTGGACAGTGGGAGGGGGGATAAAGGGGGGCGACGATGAGTTGAGAGAAAAGGCGGGAGCGACGGTCTGAGGCTGCTGGGTGGGAGAGGCCTCGGGAGAGTTGCTGGCCAGTGACGAGCGCTCAGAGGCAGAGATGGAGACCAACTGTTGCAGCGGCGAGTCAGACCTGTACAGGCTGCGAGGAGGGGATGAATCCGCCGGACTCGGAGGGCTACTCACGTCGCTTTCGGTCAGCAGGCCCGGGCAGAACTCGAGGTCGTCCTCGAGGTCAAAGGACCGGCCGGCCTCGAATCGGTTGCGGAACGCCGACAGGGCCGCCGTGTCGGTGAGCTCCCTCATGCTGCGCACGCCGCGGAACTGGCGCTGCGGCTGCGAGACGTTCTGGCGAGGGGTTCTGCGGTTGCGGCTGCTGGTGTGGTGGTGCGAGACAGGGGCGGCGTGCGATGCAGGCGCATGGAATCCGTAGTATGAAGACATGGTGGCGAGTCCGCGGTGATGTAGCTAGTATCCGGCACAGGGGGACAAAGGCCGAGCAATGTTTGTTCGAGCTGCAGAAGCCGAGGCTGTAATTGTGAATGTGTGTGTGGTTTTGTGTGTGTGTGGTGTGTGCGCGTCGAGGGGCGGTCGCGAGAAGCGGTCGTAGGGCAATTTGATTAGAAGAGAAATAGGTAGACAGCAAAGTAAACAAGAAGTCGAGTTGCCGCTGGTTGTCGAGGTGAGTCGAATGTATATAAGAGTCTAAGGAGCTGGAGGATGCACGAGTTTATCTCGGTGAAGGGTTTCGATTTTTTACGTTGTGTGAAGAATGCTAAGGCAGTGAGGACAGGTTCGGGTTGGGGGGCGGGTGGTACAAAGAATTGAAGGGACAAGAAGCGGAAGGGTGGGAGGCAAGAAAACGGGAGCAGGGCAGACGAGCGGCCTTTTTGTTTGGTTGAGGGGCCCTGAGGAGGACCCGACAAGACCTGAGGAGACGCGAGCGGCGGCTTGGGCACAGCCTGTCGAATAAGATTCCGGCGAGCCATGATAGGCCGTCTTCGCCACCGGCTAGCGATTGGGCTGGCGTGCAGCAGCGCTACTGGCCACTGGTCCTGATCCTGGCTCGGGCCCAGGGTCGCTGGTTTTGGGGGGGTGCGGGTGCAGTGGCTGCGGTCGGGTGCACAGTGGGCGGCACTGTGGCGGGCTCTGGGTTCGACTGGGGCGCCTGTCGTGCAGGAGGCATGTCCTTTGTACTGTCGGGGTAGCATTTGGGGGAGATTGGGGCCTGGCACGGGGGGGAGCAAGACATCATAGTCAAGTGCGCAGTATTGCCTATGTATGCAGTAGTCAGCTATGTAGGTAGGTGGTATTCTTACTGCGACAGGACCAATATTGAGCTCGATTCCCAAGTTATTGCGGTGCCGTTGATGCATTCATGCTGCACTGTCGCGCCGTGAGAGTGCCAGCGCAACGATATGGCGAGAGGGTCCTGGCGAGTGTTGTATTGATACTGTATACGTGGACGCCTGTACTGGCGAACCTTGCTGGTCGCGGTGGGGACTTGGACCGTGCCAGCACTGTGGTGGCCACACTAAGAGCACACGATATCCGACGCCGACTGCCCTCTCCGGCGTCCCGAAGCACACACTGTGCTGTGCTCAGAGGTACCAAAGGCGGCATCCTCGTCTCCCCGTTCTCGTCCGCTTGCAGTGAGTATGGTGCTTCATACTTCGTACTGTAGGCCCAGGTCTCACCCAAGGAAAAACCCCCAGATTCTCGCCCGCATGGATTTGCGCGAACGCAGCAACTCTGCTGGTCTTGTGCACTCACATACATATCGTAGCATCACATACTGCTACGTGCACCCGTAGGTACAGGCTCTACAACTGACCGGCTGGCTGAGACACGGCGGCGTGATGCAGCTCTCAAACCAAGCACCCACAGCAGCCAGAGCCCAAAACCGCGCGCATCCAAGACCTGCCCACGGAGGACTCACATACTGTACACGCTCATACAGTGTCCGCGGCCGGCGAATCCCGGTATATACAGTGCGCCGCCAGGACGCAATTGGCAAACACAAACTGGAACAGGACCTGCCCCTGCGTGCCCAAGTAACGTACAGTACAAATGGCTGAAAGTTGTGCAGTACGTAAGTAGTCAATACAGGTATGTATTTCATGTCGAGGAAGTCATACTCACACAGTTATCAGCGCCCCATCGTCGCAACTGGAGTCCTCAATCCACAGCGTGTGCTGGCCCAGTACCAGCAGGTTGCGTGGCCTGCTGCGTGGCAGACAAGTCACCCGGCTGCGAGCAATCGATCCGAGCTCTGCACTGTACACTTGTCCGTGCGTACCGTCTGGCACGGCACAGTACGGACACCGTACACTGTGCTGCTGAGAGGAACGGGCCATCCACTCACTTCGCCAGGATCTTCCCACCCACAACCACCCCATCAACATCAACCCATCGCCCACTCCTCCAATCACACTGTGTTTGTGCCGGTGCCCTGTGCACAGAGAGACAGTGCAAAGACCAGCGCACACCCGCCAGCGTTGGGGCCCAGGATCTGCCCGCCTGGCCTCGACTAGGCCCCTCGTGGTTATGGGCGATTGGGTCCATTCCAGCTCGCCAACAACCGGCGTGATCACTTGACTGCCTCGCTCTCGCGCCTAGTGCGCCCGCGGTACTCCGTACGTTGAGACCTGCTGGCTCTCCGATCTCTGTGGCCTCTGCTGACCTACCGGGTGTGAATCCTGCAAGCGATGCCGCCTCGCCTTCGGCACCTGGTTCCGCGTGCGTGCGGAGAGCTCTTCACACGGAGATGCCTCGCGAAGGACGGTACGAATGGCCGGGTGCGAAGACGACGGGTACAGTAAGTTGGGATCGCTGGACAGTAAGATTGAAGCTGCTTCTTTGGGCCCTCTGCTGCCAAAACAATGTGCCTCGACTAATAACCCGAGGCAGCTTGTCAGCCTGCGCGCATGGAGTCGTCTCTTCATCGAGATCATGGGAAATTTCGCAATCGTTCTGGTCGGAAATTGAAGCAATCCCGGCCGACTCGTCCCTGGGGAGTAATTCCTGGACCGGCAACCCTGTAGGATTGCGGTTGGGATATTCGTCCTCTTGGAGCTGGTTCCCGCGTCGTGGCATCAATCGTGGCGGATTTCGAAGCAATCTCTGAGACAGGATTCATCCATTACTTTTACGGCGACGCTATCAATGGGTCTGCGTACTCTGAAGTTGCAGCTCCACGGCAATGGACGGAGTATCATACAGAGAATAGTGAGGTGAGTTATCTAATCCTCCGGTCTCAATCTCGGGCCCTGCTGGCCCGCATCTGCATGGACGGCTGCTACCGACATACTGGCTCCAGTTGTCAGTCAGCTTTTCCTATAACTTGGTTCCATGTTTATTTTTGTCTTTGTTTCTGCCGCGTGTGTGTTTTGATGATTTACATGCATATGTTTATTTTCTCGGAGTGCGAAAACATTGCATGCGTGTGCCGAGACATTTGCTGGATGGACAGTGTCGCTACAGTACTCCTCAACCACGCATACTATTACCACGGCTCTTCTACAGGGACGCAAATATTGTGTGTGTCGCATTTCTGACCTGGTTCAGCACGCTGGAAATTGCACACCCCAATATCCGCATCCGCCGGGGTCAGGCTGAGAGACGCATTCCGTTGCTCGCCTTGTCATCTGCCTCCATTCTTCGTACCTGCACCAGCGTCCTTCCAGGCTAGTGAAACTCAGGCAGCCCCTGGCAGGGAGAAGAGGAGCCGTCGACACCCCTGGATCCTCACCATTGACCCGCCGATGCACAATGATGGTGCAGCTTCACAGGCTGCTTCTCATTGTATCGTATGTGGTTCTGTGTCTGCCTTGTGCCTTGACAGAAGTCACGGCCGTTGCGTCCATTTTCGCGGAGTGGCCTTTCCCCGGCGAAGCATCACAGGGACCGATTCTCAGATGCGATACAAAACACTTCTTTCCCGTCTCCCGATCCCGATATGGAAGAAACGAGCGACCCCTTGCAAGCGGCCCGGCCGGCTCCAGACTTCTGCCCAAGCAGCTTCCAGGTCATCTTCACGCCCATGTTGTGTGAATGTGAGTGCCATCATCAGTCCACTCACACTTCGCACCCAAAACCTCTCACCACTATTCCACTCTTGGGACAAAGGTGGCGGCTTCTAGTAAGCCGGCTTGCTGCACAGACATCCACTGCCGTGCCAATGCGTACAAGAGTGCACTGTGGTCTGGTGGATGGGTGGCCAGAGGTGGAATGACGATGCTCAAAAAGGATGCAGACACAAGCGCCACAAGCAGCCAGGTTTCCTGCTCCATCAAATGACAGGTCGAACGAACGCCACTGTCGGCAGCCAGCCGGGTTGCTGCCAGAACGTGGCGGCAAAGCGACGAAATTCAATCTGGTGGATGGGAACCCTTTCCCGGTATTACTGCAGATCCCGCCTCTGCGTTGCTTCCCCCAACAAGAGACTGCGGCCGTCCAGGGCATTGCAATATCCATTCATCGTCTCTAGTAGAGGCTGGCCGTATTTTCTCGACAACAGCCTCTAATCCCTTGAACGGCGGAATAACGCTTGCAGGCTGATCATTTAGATACATACTCGAGGAGCCCAACTCGATCGACCACGGCTGGTCCGAGAAGACATCAACCCGCAGTGCATGCAATTCAGGTTTCACAGCTGCATTGGATCAAGCTTGGCCCCAAGCTGTTACACCGCGGCATCGATCTGCAGAGAGCTGCTTCGCCTCCCCCATGGCTAGCTGGTTCAAACTCCCAATGCGACGAGGCTTGGTTCTGGCCAATCTAATCTATCTCGTGAGGGGGACCCAACTGGCGGCCGGAGCCGTGGTGGCATTCGCAGCGCCCGTGAGCTATTCTTGAAGTCGGCCGTCAGATCATGCCATGTGTTTTGGCCACGGCTCGAAGGGGACGCCGTCATCATCATCACTGCTACCCTACCTGCCCATTGGTTTGCGGTGGTCTGCTTCGCTTCAGTAAAGACTCGCAGTAGCGCCCTAGCCGCTGGTCAGGATGCTCGTCTCCTTTTGCATGCAGGACAAGCACGAGCAAAGCTATGCTCGAATGTATTGCGCTTCTGCACTTGCCCTACGGTAGAGCCGGTAGCGCTGCGTCGTGCTGCAGACGCAAGCTTCCGCTTGTTGAATCGAGACGCCTTCATATCAAAACACTGCCATGTTGAAGGCGCTAAAGGAAGCATCGTCCAGCCACAAGCGCCGCCCTTCGCGCAAGTCAACCACTCAGCGGTGCCTCAGGTAAACGCCGGGTCGGCTCCGACGATGGGATGGATGTGTGGCCCGGCTCCTGGTTTGAGGACTGGCTAGCATCCTTTGTACGAGACTACATACTCGTACGCACGGCACATTGGCTTGCTCGCGCTCGCGCTCATGGCTCACTGCTCAACTCGTCTCGATCCTGGTCGACCACCGCCCTCATCTCAACTCCCTGCTTGCCTGCAGACACGCAGCATGTCATGTCTCGGAGCATTGCCGGATATGGCCCCCAGCCTGCCCTCATGTCTGCACAGTACATATTAGTACTGCGGCACAAGAAAGCTGACCATCCAGAGGGTCATCCCCAGAGTCCTAGATCGCCCGCTGTTTCCGGCTCGGTTGGCCGCTCCGTCTCGTGGCTGTTGCTTGCGTCCGGCATCTCTGGCTACAGGCAGGCCGTAGCATTGTCGGCATCTGCACCCCATAATATTACTCGAAGTTCGGATTCTGCACTCGGGCCACGGCTCATCGAAATTGACGTTGCGCGGCTTCGGTTGTGCCTGTACCTGTATGTGCGCCTAGTACGCACCTAGTTCCTGGCACGATCGATCGTCAGCTTATTGGGTCCTGTCTGGAGGCAAACTTGCCCATTCTCTATTTCTTCCATTTGGCCTTCTGCCAGGATTCTACCCTGGATCCGGTGAGTGTCCAGGTCTGTCCGGCTGCACTCCGCAGAGGGTCTACAGGGACGGCCTACTCGTACCTTATCTGCTTCATACAGTACGAAGTACCTGTACGCTCGTGCCTGAAGTGAGTGCGAGTATAGGATCGTACAAGTACTTTGTCCTTCGTACCGTGGCCACAACCAGAGCATCACTTTCAGGTCCTGTGTCTTTCCTGGCTGTAACCCTGGTCGAGCCCTGGTCGAACCCCCTGGAAAGAGCGGTGTGGCGGCAGGGGATAGAAAATGACTGCTCGTCCTCATTGGCCCAACCCTTGTCTAATGATGCCGATTCCTGCTTCCCGTTGGTTGCCTTGAGACTCGCCAGATGGAGAATCCCTGCACAGCTCTGTGGAGTTGTTGCCCGCATGTGGAGAGGAGAGACTTTGACGCTCTTCTGCAGTGACTTGTGGTTTGGGCAAGAGGTACTTTGGGATCGGCCAGTGTCTTGAGGTCAGGTACGTGCCTCCTGGTGCTCTGTCCAGGGCTTTGGCCACCAGTGGGCGGAGCGAGAAGAAGCTCCATCAGCTTCATGTACTCGTACGCGGTATTCAGCCACCAGCACAGCCCAGCCACAGAGATTTGGCCTCAGCAAACAAGTGACTTCGTGGCGCCGGGTCTCCCGCTCTCCCGCCATGCTGGCGGAGACGCGCAGAGCATTCAAGGTGTCCTGGAAGCTGCTCCTTTGGGCCACCACACGGGCTTGCCGACTGATGAGATGCGGTGCCCATCATGTGGTGCGCAGAGACCCGACACTGCAGCTAGGCAGTTCTGGAATCTCCATCCCACGTCCCGGATCTCAAGTTCATCTCTCCACTTTCAAGCTCAAGATGCTAAATTGACTCACGCTTGCCTTTCCGTCCTCTGCCCTTACATGCGGCCCCCCGGGGGTTCGTGGGGTGACGTAGGACGCAAAGAAGAGGATGTGAAGTCTGTCGCGCAGAGGCGGCTCAGCAGTGACCTGCTTGCTCCCTGGATGGCTCGATCGATGGCTTCATCATAGCGCATTGCCTAGCCGTTTTGCCGGCTGAGGCTGAGTCTGTTTTACGAGATCCAGCCAAAGAAGTTGAAAGCCCCTGAGGTAGCTTCGGGTTACTTTGGTTGGGTAGTGTGTACCGTATCTAAGCCGGAGAACCGCAACGTGGTCTGTAGCACCAGGCAGCATCTCGGAGAGGTGTACATCGTGCTTTTGTGTAATGGCGCACACGCAACTCGCCATGGCCGGTGCCGAACAGACGAATTGTTGAAACTCAGGTCCGGCTTGCATTAAGAAATCGACCCGGCATGCCGTGCCGTCTCCCGCTTTGGAGGCCGCGGTCATGTACATGTACGGGGTTCTGAGGCAAAGGGCGGCATCATCCTCGGCACCTTGGCGGGGTGACCCTCGGAGGCGGATTATCCTCTCAACGACGACGCCGTCCGGCCGGTGTTGACCGAACTCCGTCTCTACCGGCTCTCCTACTCATGCAGATTGCGTTGCCAGGCGCAGCTTGAGGCCTCCTCACTTGTCTCATTGGTCCGAAGCGGCCTCCCAGAAAGATCACACGCCAATACAACTAGCCATGATAATACCGCATGGGCTCCAGCTCCGTCCGGACCAGCTCATAAGGAGGGGCTCCGCTGTCCTGGCAGCGGCAGCGTGCCTGTCGCTCTACCTGCTCATCCGACCAACGCTGTCGCCCCGGACCAAGTCGCCCAAAGCAAACATTGTGCGCGTGAGGAACCGCTCGGGAGTCGACCCGGCCGACCCCGAAAAGCCGGCGCCGTACCCCCCGGACCTGTTCCCGGGCGGCAAGGACGTCGAGACGGTGTACGGCACCGTCCGGGTGTTCGAGTGGGGGCCCGAGGACGGCGACAAGGTCCTTCTGGTGCATGGCATCGGCACGCCGTGCATTGCGCTGGGCGGCATGGCCTGGGAGCTTGTGCGGAAGGGGTACAGGGTGATGCTCTTTGGTACGTTTGAGCTTGTCTGTTTCTCTCCTTCGTATTGGGGCGGAATTTGTGCATCGTCAGGGGTTGGGAAGGGGGGAGGGTCTGAAGTTTCAACAGCGAACGTTTCTCTTGCTTACTGCTTACCACCCGCGGGCCGCCACGCAGATCTTTTCGGGAGAGGCTACTCTGACGGCCCGTCGAACGTGGCTTACGATGAGTGTCTTTACACCACGCAGATCCTCCTCGTCCTGGCCTCTTCGTCGCTGCCCTGGACCGGCGCGTCTTCCTTCTACCTTGTCGGCTATTCGCTAGGGGGTGCTCTCGCTGTCGCCTTTGCGGCGTACCACTCCCACATGCTGCGCTCCCTCACCGTCGTCTGCCCGGGAGGCCTCGTGCGCACGTCGCACCTCGGCTGGAAGAGCCGCCTCATGTACTCTCACAACCTGCTGCCCGAGTGGCTCCTCCGGCGCTGGGTGCGAGCGCGCATCGAGCCGCAGCACGGACAGAGCGCGGACGTGCCCGACGGCGACGAGGCAGAGGTCAACTTTGACGACGTGCCCATCTCCGTCGTCATCGCCGGCGGGAGGGATAAGAGCAAGAGCACCACTACCACCGCCGTCGTACGGGTCGGGGACGTCGTGCGCTGGCAGCTGGCCGCCAACCCGGCCTTTGTCGACGCGTACATGAGCACCATTCGCTACGCGCCCATCTACGGGCAGCATGACAAGGTGTGGGCCGTCTTGGGCGAGAAGCTCGCTGCGAACAGGGAGCTTGGCGGCGTGGGCGGACTGCTGCAGCGGGTGTGCGTCGTCTTGGGCGATCGGGATACGCTCATCATCAAGGACGAGTGGATCGAGGACACGAGGGCTGTTCTGGGCGAGGATGGCGTGGATGTGCGTGTGATTCCGGGGGGCCATGAGATTGCCATTTCAAAGGGCAAAGAGGTTGCTGATGCTGCCGTTTCGTCGTGGAAGAGCAGGTGATATGGTGGTGGTAAAGCGTTCCAAGAGCAGTGGGAGTGGCAGTGGCAAGTGTGGGAGAGAGACGAGGTCCAAGAGGTAATAGATATAGAGATTAGAAGTAGAAACTAGAACCGGAATATAGAAGATTACCTGGAAAAGACTAAACGCTCGTTCGATTGATATGCGTGAGGATCATGTATTCCAAACAATACATCCCTCTGCCCTGAACAAGCCATTGGACAAAACCCCCCTTGGCCCCTTGTACTCCAAAAGAAAGGCCCCAGAGATTATGCCAAACCAACGCCAATTAGTGTATATAGGGGAAAATAGAATAAAACGCCAATCAGTACAAGTCAAACACCCCCCCCCGGCGCGTGTGAAAATGTCGTTGAAAAGAGCATATGTTTGTCGATACTCCTTCAGTCCTCATGATAACAGTGGGTATCAGTTCCGCTTTCCCGTAGTTTCTACGCTTCACTGCCTTGGGCTATCCAGCTCCGTGGCTCGTTCAACGAGGTGAATGTTCCTCGTGTTGAATTTCCTGGATTCTCCCCTGGCTACCGTGGTTCGTCGCCTGTATGCCATGATCCATTCGATGGTCGCCATGGTCCGTTGCCTGGTTGCCATGACCCATATCCTGGTTGCGGTGGTTCGGTTCTCGGCGGCCATGATTGAAATGTTGGCTGCCATAGTTCATTACCTGGTTGCCATGGTTGGATGATCGGCTGTAATGGCTGGGCTCCCAGCTGCCATGACTGGGTTGTCGGCTGGGTTGTCGGCTGCATCGGTTGCACCCCCGGTTGCCACAATCCATTGCCCATTTGCTGCAGCACCTGTGCCGGCGGCCATGGTTGCATAGTCGGCGGCCATAGCGGTTCGATCGGCTGCGACACCTCTCCCCCAATCGCTGGAAAAGGGAGAGGGGGAGGCAACGGTACGGGGTTGGGCACAAGTCCATCAAGCTGCTTCCCCGACTTGGCCTACTTGTCAAGATTCCGAGCTTTGACGAACCGGTTGATTTGCTCCCTAGTGAGCTTGTCGTTGTACTGCTCGAAGCACTCGTAAAAGGATATAATCTCCTGTGTCGCGTCCACCATGGCGGCAATGTCGACGTCGCTCTCCGCCAGCCACGCGGCGAAATGCTGCACGCGGGTAATCCTGGCCTCCTGCACGCGCTCCTTAACCTCGGGCATCGACGGGATCTCGGACAGGATCCCGCCCTGGCCTGACCGAGCGGTGTGTGCCTGGCTCAGGGCGGCCTGTGCGGCCGCGAGACCGGCCGCTGCGGCGGAACCCGAGGCCTGTCCCGGAACTGAAGAGTTGGGGCGGAGGACGAGAGCCAGGAGGATTGCCACCAGCGCGACGATGTGCGGCGGGCAGAGAAACGGCAGGTCCGTCATGTAGTGGTCGTTGATGATGGACTTGGCGAGCTGCACGTCTTCATCAACCAGGGACAGCTCGGGGCGCAGGGCAAGCAGGCTTCGGTAGGGTTGATGCACGATGAGCTGGGAGTTCATCTCGCTGATGAGGAAGAACTCGCATTCCCCAATCTTGGAAGTGTCCAGTCCGATGAAGTCCTGCCAGAGCTGCCTCGCCTCGGTGACGATGAGGCGGATGTGCTGCGGCGCTTCCTCCATCTTGCAGGCCAGGTAGATGGCCGTGGTGATGACGAGATACGGGTTGGTGCGGCGGATCTCGACTTTGCTGTAGAAGCGCTTCAGATAGACCTGCGCAGTGGCCATGGCCTGCTGGCGGATGGTGAGGCGCTTTCCCAGCCTCAGCAGCTCTGGGCAGACGGGTTAGCAGGCTAGGACGAACAATGACGGGAAGATGAACCACCCACGTTGGTTGAAGTAGATGGCCATGTGCCTCGGCTGCGGGAGAGGAAACATGCGGACGAGGTCGGCATTCTCCTCCTCCAGCTTCTGGCGCATCGAGGCCAGCTCATCTTTGGTGAAGAGCCAGTGCCGCCTCTGCGTCGACTCCCAGTAGTTGGCGGACATGGCTGAGGAGCCGGAGCCGCGGAGGCGCCCGTATTGAGGCCACTGAAAGATGCGATGATGCTCGGAAGAAAAGACCAAAATTATGTTATCTAATCAGCCTGATGATCTGATGATGGTTTTGGCTGAACCGAGGTCTCAGTGCCGTCGTCTTGAAGTTGGGTGAGATGGAAGCAGCCTGGAAGCGCGGCAGCTGTCGGGCCACTGAATGGACATTGAATCTAGCACCCGGCAAGGCTGCGGGGCGATAAGCGACGGGCCTTGATCTGGGCTGAGAGCCTTATCGGGGCCCCCTATTGCTCAGCGCTGTGATCCCCTAGCAGCGCCTGGAAAGCTCATTACGTAGTGGCCGTCTGGCCCCCCCAACCACAGCGCAGGTATTGACTTCTCCCCAAGATCCGCATCCAATCCTGCTGCACCGAAAGCTACGACGTCAGCAGCTGGCAAAGGCCCGCAATCTTTTCTCGAGCTCAATTGGCATCGCCCTGCCAGACCGCAACCCTGCAAGGTCTCGACGATGAGGCTGAGATAGCACTCGAAACGACAGTTACCACCTTGATCAAGACGACGCGCCCGCACAACCGCCATCCGCCCCCTCGCTCGGCTTCGCAATAGCCGCCTCGACAGTCGCCCTTTTGAGACATGCCATGCCACAGCCATGACAATGACACCGTCAAGCCCGGCGACCGAGGTGCAGAAAGCTCGCGAGCTGGAGCAGCGTCAGAAGAACCCTGATCGCGTCGAGAGCCTCTGGGCGCAGCTGGGCCCCAGTGCCAACGGCGAGCTGGACCTCAAGGGCCTGCAGAAGGGCTTTCGCAAGATTGACCACCGTGAGGACTTTCTTTTCCTTTGTCTTGTTCTCTCCATTGTCTTTGCTTGCGCATCTTTTGCGCATTCCGCCCCGCATTTATCTGGTATCGAGATGTTGACTTTTTTTTCTCTCTCTGTTTGCGTTTGTGCGAACAGCTCTGAAGAATGCGGATGCCATGCTGAAGAAGATTATGACCGAGGTCGACACGAATCGCGATGGGAAAATTCAATACGAAGGTACGTTGCGCGCAGTCCAGCTGTCCTGGCGCATGGCCAAGAGCTTTGGGCGTTGTGCCTGTGCCGCTGAGCAGGCCTCCCTTGCGCTTATCGAGCTAGGTACTTGATACGGCAACTAACGAGGCTTTGCTCCCTTTTCGCAGAGTTCCGAGTTTTTGTACAGAAAGCTGAAGGCCAGCTTTTTGACCTGTTCAAGTCCATCGATCGCGACGGCAATGGGAAGCTCGACAAGGCGGAGCTCCAGACGGCTTTCAAGGCTGCGGGGTTGACTGTCTCAAACCGCAGGCTGCACGACTTTTTCAGCGATATGGACCAGAACAACGACGGATACGTCACGTTCGACGAATGGCGGTAAGTGAAGCAGAGGGATGTCTCTTCAGTCCCTACATATGACATTGTTTGGGGTCTTGTTTTATCTCCATTTGGGCTGGATCGCTTGTCAGGCGCACACTCGTTAGGGGTCATGTGCCTCGGTCTTGGGTCGGGCGAGTGAGCACGCCCAGCACCACAAGACCGGTTTCCCCTGAAAACCGCCAGCAGGTGCCTGGTTTGCCCCTTGGGATGTGCCCCTCGCGGGGAAAAGCCTCTCAGAGAGGGCAGAGAAGACATTTGACAGCTGACCGGACAACCACAGAGACTTCCTCCTTTTCATGCCCGGCAACCAGGATGCGTCCCATCTCCACGCGGTCTTGTCTTTTTACTACTCGGTGGTTAATGTCACGCCAGAGGGAGACTCTCTCGTGAGTGGAGAAACACTGGAAGGCTTAGGTAGGGCCGGCTCCTCTAGCTCTTTTCTTCAAATCCTCTTCGGCTCTCTTCTCCGAGTCGCCTTTCCTTCGTCCTATCCGAAGCCACCTCCAGAGCTTCCATTACCTCCGCCGCCACCTCCCGCGCAAGCTGCTGGGATAGTTGAGCCGAAGCTCGAAGCGCCGGTCAAACATGCAAGAGGAAGCTTTGTCGACGCAACGGCGCATGCGTCTTCTCACAGGATTTCAGAAGTCGAACAGGGCCCGTCAGGGGCAGGGGCAAGGGCAGCGGCGGATGCTGTTGTACACTCCGACGGCGATGGCACCTCAGTCGAGCACCGTGAAGAGTCCTCTACCGGAGCTACACCGACGCTGAAGAAATACAAACTGACAGACTTTGCCCCCCATCCAGGTTACTTCCTTGCGGGTGCCATCGCCGGTGGAGTGTCGCGGACGGCCACAGCTCCGCTCGACCGATTGAAGGTCTATCTGCTCGTCAATACCAACAGCGGAGCCGAGACGGCCGTGCAAGCGCTGAAGCAAGGCCGTGTCATTGATGCGCTTAGGAATGCGGCGCGGCCCTTTAGTGAAGCCGTCAAGGACTTGTACCGGACGGGTGGTGTGCGCAGCTTCTTTGCCGGTGAGTTTATCTGTTTCTCGACAGCAACGCTTTTACTCCCTTTGCTTCCAGTCGATGGGCTCTAGCAGTACAATTTGACCTGACACTTATGGAAAGGCAACGGATTGAATGTCGTCAAGATCATGCCAGAGACGGCCATCAAATTCGGATCGTACGAAGCGGCTAAGCGCGCGCTGGCAAATTTTGAGGGCCATGGAGATCCCAAAAACATCAACTCGTACTCAAAATTCATCTCTGGTGGTCTGGCTGGAATGATTGCCCAGTAAGTCATGGCTGGGGCCTCTGTCAAGGTCGATAAAACATCAGGCGTTGTCCTGGGTTGCTAATCATCTGGACGTTGCAGGTTCTGCGTCTACCCTCTTGATACTCTCAAGTTTCGCCTTCAATGCGAGACGGTCAAGGGTGGCCTCACGGGCGGCGCCCTTCTGCGACAGACGGCCGTGAAAATGTATGCAGATGGCGGTCTGCGAGCCTGCTACCGGGGTGTCACCATGGGATTGATTGGCATGTTCCCATACAGCGCCATCGATATGGGCATGTTTGAGTTTCTCAAGAAGACCTACCGGATACGGTATGCGAAATACGCGGGCTGCCATGAAGACGACGCTCAGCCCGGCAACATCGCGACGGGCATCATCGGCGCAACATCCGGAGCCTTTGGCGCGTCGGTTGTCTACCCACTAAACGTGGTCCGAACACGGCTGCAAACGCAGGGCACCTTGATGCATCCTCAGACCTATACGGGCATCTGGGACGTCACGCGGAAGACGATCCAGCACGAAGGAGTCCGAGGCCTCTACAAGGGCCTGACGCCAAATCTTCTCAAAGTCGCCCCTGCGTTGAGCATAACGTGGGTGGTGTACGAGAACGCGAAACGCCTTCTCGCATTGAACTGATTGAAACCTGCTTCTCTCAATCACGCATCGACTCAGCGGGAGTATAGAAAGGATATGATGATACCACGCACGCATCGTTTATTGCATTAGCATTGCCATCTCATTTGTCGGACATAACGGTTGGTTGGTTGGTAGCGAGCTTCATTCGCATTTGGATGGCCCCCGCAACGTGCGTCTGAGCACGGGAAGGAGGCCAGATGAGTATTTTGTTCCAGGCGGGTCGTACGGCGGCATTGACCGGCGGTCACGTACTCGTTTCAAAGGCTTGGATGTGATGGATCACGAAGTCCATTCTTGCACATCATTTAACGCCTTGGGCGGCGGGGAAGGATAAATAAACGAAGGATATTTAGAGAAGGGAGAGCTGGTGTTGGAACTGATGCTTCAACCCGCGGATCATGACGAGGAAACCATACGACACGAGCAAGTGTCTGCAATCTAGCTACCATGTATAGATTCTGTAAGAAGTCAACAACGAAAGCATTTGAACCAAAAGACGCAGCCATGGAGAAGGAGAGATGATGACGGGTCGCCCATATGTGAGGCCCTCATTCGGGGTCGGTACCCGGAAAAGTGGAGAGGGGAGGCTCCGTGACCGGCAGCAAGGGCCGGGGGAGCTGCTGGAGCCGGACATGTTGGCCGAGCCCTTTCTGCTTTTGATTGCTTGGACATTACATAGCTCAGCTGCGGCAGGGATGATGATGCTTGTTTGTACAAGTAAGTGTAGCCAGAATGGAGTGGCAGATCAGCCGCTGGCCGTGGTGGACAGACTCGCACGTAGTTGGTCAGCGTTGTTATCAGATCATGTCGGTGTCGATGAAGATGACGAGCGCTTCATCTCGGGGTTACGTGCTCGCTTACGCCAGCCCCCCCTTCGGCGGCAAAAGAACAAACAAGTCAAAAGGGATCATTACCCGGACTAGATTTTGGGGTAGAGGATGTATTCTGTAGCACGTGCAGAGATTGCTCCTCTTTGGGCCGTAGCGAGCTTACTATGGCTTCATGACTGGTGATGGCTTTCTTTCCTTGTTGGCTTTTCTGTTTCTTGAGTCGGGGTTACTAGATGGGTCGTTTACTTAGATAGCTTGAGAGGTGGTAGGTGGTGGTTGATTGTGCTCTTTGTGGCGGACGGGATTGAAGGGGACTTTTGCAAGGGCACTACGTGCTAGCGGATGGGCTGGGGTTGGCATGGCATGGCATGGCATGTTGCGCCTTTTGAGTGACTCTTTTGCTGCCGTCTGTCTGTCCGTGTCTCTGGTTCATCTGGGCTGATGTACTGGAAAGCAATTGGGGAGCCGTCAGTTGTCATTCAGTAGGCCTTTTAGTTGTAGGTAGACCTGATATCGCTGTAAGTTGCTGTATGTATGCGTTCACGTCAGGTACCTTAATGGTGGGTTTTCTTGGTCAGCGGCTCGCCTTTATCGCATCGTGGGTGAGCGGATCGGAAGGAGCAACTGGGGCATGGAGGTGTGGAGAGGCGGAGAGGAGACGAGCCTGGAACTGAAGGAAGGAAGGAAGCCCAGGACATGGGAAGTACCTCGAAGGGACTTGGAGGACAGGTTGATCAGACTGCTGCTAATGTATCTTGCTTGTACTGCAGCTTATCCGGCTCTTCGTCGACTCAACACCACCTTTCGCTTCTTCTCTCTCTCTCCTTCAGCCTCTCCGCTCTGCCCTCTTTCTACTTCATCTACTCTGCTTGTCCACTGAGTGAGGCGCCTGGCAGAGGACAAGACGAGGCGTCGGCTTCATCAGCTAACGCGCGTCTGTTGGCAGCCAACTCGTCACTGCGAGCTCTTCTATCCGTGGTGCAACCCACTCTGCATCACCATCGCCTCACCCGAGAGCCACACAGACATAGACATACATACAGCAGACAGGCGTTCGTCAGCTCTCGCTGCGCTTCTGTTCCGCCTTCTCCATCCTGTCGCATCCGGCCGCATCTCCCCGCTGGAGCCTGGAGCAATGCCGGCCCCGTACTCGGACGACCTCTACTCCGGGGACGACAACCCCTGGGATGACCAACAGGAGCAGCATGACGATGCGCTATCGCCTACTGACGGCTACTTCCACGCGTCGTCGTCGTCTGGCCTAGAAGAGGCCGCAACGTCATCGCCCGTCCCCCCGTTGCGCCAGCAGCGCCAATCAGCCAGCGTCCCCTTTGTGCCCAATGTCATGGTGGAAGACCCGACGCTGCAGGAGGATCGTGCCGCTGCAAAGGCCAGAGAGGCTGAGGAGGAGAGGCTGATAAATAGTCCCTCTGCTGGCCAGTCGTCGCCTCTCGGTGATAGCCAGCCTCATCGCCAGACCTTGCCGTTTACTCAGGGGCAAGCTGGCTTGTACCATCCCTCTCACCCTTCTTACTCCTCTCACTCCTCCTCCCAGTCACGCCCTCACGTTGCCACATACCCCCATCATCACTCAGCATCGGCTTCGGCGTCTTCGTCATCCCCATCTTCTTCTGGCCACTATCACAGACGGAGCATTGACGAGGAGATATCGACGTTTCAGCCTACAAGTGCTGCAGGCCCGTCGCTCAATCAGTATACCATCCATCACCCACCGCCGGCTGAAGCACCACCTGCCTACTCCCCTCCCGCTTCCTCCCTGCCGCTGTCGTCCGGCTATCAGACCTTTGCACCTCCACAGGCCGGTACGCATCCTGGAACCATGGGTGTGCCTGACGAGAACCAGACACTGCTTCCACGACAGCCCGAGTCTATGGGTGGAGCCGTCAACGGAGCTCGGGAACCTCTGTGGCAAAGGATTAAGAACAAGTTCAGCTCTTCCCTCACCAGGAAGAAGATTCGGACAGCCCTTGGTGTCCTCTTGGTCATCTCCATCATACTTGCCCTATTTGGTAGCACCATTGGTGTACACAGCCACAAGGTGAGTCAATCATCCTATTCCATCGTCATGAAGAATCAATGAAAGGGGTCCTGCGGAGCAAGTGGTATATATGATCGTCTAACATCGTCATCTAGAAGCCTGGCCTCATCGACAAGTCGCCCGTAAAGGCTCCTCCGTCTAACAAACCTCCTCCCAACATGTCGTGGCCCCCGAGGAACAGCAGAGACTGCTTGGGCGAGCCTCACAGGTCTTCCAAGATCAACGAGGTCATCAGTTTTGGCAACAACAAGAAGCTAAGCATCGTCGAGACAATCGAGAAGGACGGTGGAAACCGTCGCGGGCTCCAGCCACATGTGTACGGCGAGATCATCTTACAACCAGTTGACACCTCTTCCACCGGCAACATTCAGCTCGAGATCGTGACGAATGACGAGAATTTGCACGTTGGCGTTGAGTTTGATAAGCGAGATCAACGGTTCAAGGTCATCATTCCCCGTGTGGTCGAATGGAGCGAGCCAAACCTGCAGCCGTGTGTACAGATTCGAATCACAGTATTCATTCCCCTTGAAGCTCAGCTCGACTCATTTCTCGTCGACTCACTCCATCTCGACGTCACCGTCAGGGATGGCCTCGTCCTCAGCTCTGCCAGTGATGCCCAGATTAAAACCGTTGTGGGAGACGTCAACACCGGCCGCGTATCAGGAGATGTGGCGCCGTACACTCTGGCCTCGCGAAGCATCATAATCGAGACTGTTAGCGGCGATGTCGAGGGCTGGTTCCCCCTATACGACCTTCTCAAGATCCACACCGTTTCTGGCGACGTCAAGACTGACGTCACCCCGAAGCCGTCGTCTGACAAGAAGCCTGAACAAGCTGTGCTCAACATCGACTCCATTTCTGGGGATATCAAGGTGACGGAGCCTGTGAGCTACGGCCCCGATAGCGAACGCGACGACAGGTTCCCGCCGCGAGACTATGTCGTTGGCATATCGACTTCCTCTGGCGACATCCAGGCCGAACTGGCTTTCACCTCAAGGGCCAAATTCGAGACAGTATCCGGAGATCAAAGGGTGAAGCTGCTGCCAGTTTTCGGCTCTGGCTCCTCGGAACCCTTTCTTTCCACCGACACCAAGAGTGGACAGACTACCTTGACGGTCGCCGAGCCACTGTGGAAGAACTCTGCCGCCAGCATCGGCGACTATGACCCATTGGCACCATCCGTCCGCGAGGGTGATGACGAGGATCGCGATGAGCCATGGATCATCATCCACCCCGACGAGCAGCCCAGAAGGCTTCCCTCGCCGCCACACATGGACCTGAAGCCAGGCATGGCTACAACTGATGAAGACGACAAGCATGGTTTGATCAACCTCAAGTCTCACCACGCATCCGTCAGTGGCGACTTTAGGCTCGACTATCCCTCCTCGTGGGAGGGCAAGTTTGCCATGACTACCTTTTCTGGCTCACAGGACATTCGAGGAGACGACCTGGATTATAAGCGGGCCAAGGGCATCATCAAGCGGATCGACGGCACCAAGGGCCATGGCCAGTCGAGCATGACTGTCGACTCCATGTCTGGTCGTGAGGAGCTTGTGTTTGGGAGTGCTTGAATGATGAGTGAGAACAGATTATTGATAAGATGATACCAGGGGGGGGGGGAGGGGAACAAGATGAAGGACGATGTCGGTGATGAATGGCAGACCTACAACTCCATTCAATGGAGAGCAAAGGGTCGTGTAATGAGCAAGGGTGATTGGGTGGAATTTGATATCGAAGCGTGAGCATATGAACGATTTGTTGGATGAGATTATGACTATGGGCGTATTGAAGTTTCGGGACCTTTCTTTGCCAGATACCTACACTCCTTGTCGTCATGAGCACATTTGCATGGCCACATCTTCTTCTATCATTATTATTCTATCTATAAGACATGTCGTGTGAGTCAAGTCAAAAATAGTGTAACGTCTTATATATTCTAGCTATCGAAAGTTTGACTGATAAATGCATAAAAAGCCATGCCTCGCATGATCATTAAGACGTCTGCTTGTCTACATAAACTATGCTTCTCGTATATGCTGCTTAACAAAGCCTCCAAGAGGTAAGAAAGGACGGGTCCAAGAGGTAAAAAAGGACATTGTTGCTCATCTTTTTCCTGACTGAACGAACAAGTAGAGGGTATCGGCGAAACTTATTATAACCAAAAAAAGACGAAACAAACAAGGATAAAAATATAAGAAGACCAAACAAGGAGAAAAAAGCCAACCCATTAGTTTTCATGTGATCCAGTCAACCATTTCCTTCATCCCATCAGAATATGTGTCGTCGTCGTATCAAACGTTATATTACGTCGTTCCATCTCGTTTCTTATCTTTCCGCTCATTTCAACTCCCCCTGGTGTGCGGTGCTATGCCGAGCATATATGCCAAGAGACAAACGTTCGATATCAAACACACACATATACATGTCATGTGGCAGACCTCGTCTCTGCTGTATATAAAGCAGCTGGGCATTTCTCTCATGCTTATTTTTTTTTTTTTTTTTTTTTTTTTTTTTTTTTTTTTTTTTTTTT